>NW_026861044.1:0-174154 GCF_026571515.1 Ruditapes philippinarum
CCTTTTATGTAAGGAGGAAAGACCAGACTTTTGTTTATATATGGAGGGAGAAGACCTGTGACTTTTGTTTATATAAGGAGGGAAAAACCTGTGACTTTTGTTTATAGAAGACTACCAGGAGATCTTATGGAAGCTTTAAACATATCACTGGTAAATATGACCCTGCTTCGTGGAGCTATTATTTGACGGTAAAACTAGCCAAGCTACCAGGGGGCACAACTATAAATATATTCATTCTGCTACAGAAAAGCAGCCTTGAACAGGTTACCAGAAAGTGTAATCATTTAGCTAACTCCCGTTAAATAATGCGTACACTGAAAATCTGGGAGTGTAGAATTTAATTCTAGAGATAAAAAAATGCAGAATTTGCTCAAGAGGATAGAGAACAAATCTTCTGCTTATATCTGTATCTGAAACTTGCCCTTATAAATAAATTCATTTTAACTATCACTGAATACTGTCAACCCCAACAGGAGTGTCATAGGAAAGAAATAACTGTGCATCAGATTGTAAGTAAAAAAAGGAAAGAACACAAAGTCCTGACATTTCAGGAAAGGCAAGACTGAAATAATATTCTAGTCCTGGTGAAAATGAGCAAAACTAATACTGCAACCATACTACTGCCGTCTTGAACTGACCTAATAGAACAGGACAGGGTGGTAATGTTGCCAGTGAGTTATTCCTCAGTATGGCTAGACTTCAGAATCTGTTCCCAGCTATATTTAACATTTCAAATTTACCCAATATTATTTTTTTCAATATTTCAATGATTCTCTACAAAATCACTCAGATTACTTCTAGGGTTAATGTTAGTGTTTTGGGTTAGGGTTATACTGGGATATTGATTTACAAACATGGGTTTTGCTGCAGACAGATTCTAAAACTAGGAAAAGTGCTCCCATAGTACAGTAATATTCATAATGATTCTTTAAGATGTTTTAACTACAGGTATTCTTTAATTAATCATCCATACGTGTCTCTAGTAAGCTTAAACAGTTAAATTAAAGGGAAGAACTAGTCTGAAAGAAGCTCAAGGTCTTTAGTGTACCCGTTTGTAAACCATGACATGATGTGAACGCTGAATACAGACATGTAGGGAATTTCCACCAATAATCGTGAAGGGAATCTGACACGCTCATATTTTCATTGAGCATGTCATGAAGTAAAGAGAAGCATACCCTGATAAAACTATGTATAATCTGTTGATAAGCCAAGGATGAATACATAAAAAACTTATAACAAACATAAACTACCTAGCTAATAGTTTCAGACAGGTAAAAAATTCAGCACCTGGCTGCCATATTGCCAAAATGTTTGACCATATGATAACAGGATTGACCTTAACTTGTTAATTTGCATGGACGGTTAAGTAAACAGAACCCATGTGCTTCTAACCTCTTTATAAATTACTTTTTTAAAAATATTGAAAAAGATGATTTACTGACTTTAGTATTCAATATAATTTTATTTAAGTACTAGAAAATGAAAGAAAATAAATAAAAACAAATAAATACAAACAAAATCTGAAATTATTAGTATTGATATCATGTCAACAAAGATGTTCTAAATATAGTAAACTGTGCTCCTCTTAGTTCACGGTACTTAACGCTTTGAAGCAAGAAAGAAAACAACACATAAAACTTATGGTACAAAAATTGTCATAAGCAGTAACAAATAGGTATTTTCTGCTGTATGACACAAGGAAACAACAATATATTTAGTCAGAATCAGTTTAAATGAGCCAGATGTAGACCATATGTAGGCCATTTTGAAAACTGTATGTCATCATTTAAATCACAGCAATGGTGTTTTATTTCAGTTTTTTCATGTTTCAGTTAAAATTTCTACATGTTATTTTGCATTATTTTAAATGTTAAAAGTATCTTTACATTGTCACTCAAAATTTATTTTTTTCAACAAACAAGAACATTTAGAAAATAATGACTGTTTCAGACGTATGCACAAATTTAACGGACTATTGTTGCTTTTTGCAGAAGTTTGTAAAATGTTGTTCTGTTTTACGTAAAAATCTATAGATTGAAAATATTTTGCACAAAAACTTTCTTGTTTAGGTGTTTGAATAAAATATGTCAATTCTGACCAATTTTAACAATGGTCACATAAAAATATGCCATTACCGTGAAATAAGTTATGATGCAGAATTAGTGATGTTGAGTATAAATGACTCTAATCGGCTCCTGCGTATCTCCTAAATGTCATGGCCGAATGTAGCCACTGATGTTTCACAGATAAATAGGCAATTTTAATGTCGTTATTAATATTTTGATATTGGTATACAACGATATTTAAATACTTGTTTTATTGCAAAATGCACAATAATTAATTGGGACAAGGGTACCGGGTATTTGAAAATGAAAAATAAGGTTAAATCAACGTATGTTATTCTGGTTAGGTTTCGTTACTGTACGGGGAAGTGGAATTCAATAGACATGTAGCTACCTGAACCGACGACAGCCAGTAATGACGCACATTTCTTGCTGTCAGGTTTTGGAGAATTGACATCTTCATTACAAAATATCAAATACAATATGAGACATACTCCTAAAATTGCAATAAGAAAAGAAAAGAACACTCCAATTTGTACAAGAAATACATTCATTTTTTTCGGCAAGTCGTAAAAGTCTGGGAAATGACTTTGATAAAACCCGTAACATTTTGGGACGGTACAAAGCAACGGTTAACCGCAACTGAATGTCTCTCATGGTAGCAACCACTTTCAATTCAATAGATTAATGTTGACAAATTAAATTAATTACGGTATAACAGTGTGTTTGAATGGAATGTGAGCAATTATTTTTTAAATGCCATATGAAAACATTGTTTAAGAAAGACTAATATGTTCAGTATTTATATTATTTAAAGAAAAACACAATACAGTACAGTAGCCACAAGAAAAAGGTAACATACATGCATGTATGTATGTGTATGTCATATTTGTACCACTAGAAATGCAACCCAGAAGCGGAAAATATTTAATGTGCGTGCGTGCGTGCGTGCGTGCGTGTGTGGCATATTTCAAAAGCAACATTTGCAGACTTCAATGCTCATTAAGACCCATTTCAATGACATATCTTAATTAAAACCATAAGACAGAAGGAACAAGTGCTATTTCCTGAACACCATTGCCCCATGTTTCCTAAGACTTAGGGGTCAAAGTCATTTGATATGGTCATTTCATTGCCAAAATTAATATTTGCTATTTTGAGACACAGTGACCTTGACCCTTTACCATGCATCCTCTCAATGGATATGACTGACATATCTTATGAAAGTCATAAGCATAAGCATAGGCTTGTGAAGTTGATGCAAAAACTTTCATTGAATGAACAAGGTTAATATTGTTATTTTGTCAGAGTGACCCAGACCTTAGAACCTGACTTGCAGGTAGAGTGCATCAATGTGCATAAAGGTGCATAAAGATGTGAAGTAAGAATACTTTGGGCATAAAGTTATAAAATGGTTCGGATGAAAGCACTTTCATTTTTTTGCTAAGATTGGTACATGTGTTTACTATCTTACGTCACATTGACTTTGACCTTGGACACAAAGGCCTTAATTTAACTGACTATGAGTTTTGTTTGTTTGTTTGTTTCATTTTACGCCTTTTTCCAACAGTATTTCAGTCATATAGGCGGGTAGTTTCCTAACCATCGTTCCTGGAGAGTTACACCAGTACTAGTCTACCTTCCTCCGCGCTAAACTACCAAAGCATCTCCCGGGGATCGAACCCACGCCAGAGAGGTTACTGGATTAGAAGTCATCGACTCTAACCCCTCGACCACGGAGGCGGTCTGACTGATGATCTAGAAGGTGTATACGCATGTGAAGTTATAAATTTTATTTCGTTGGAAGCATGTTTATTCAATTTCCAACTTAAATATTTGCTATTGTGCAGGGACCCTAACCATTGATTAAATTTGTTTATATCTAAAAATGTCCTGCGGGTAAAGTGTATCATAATGCATACATCTGTGAAGTAAAGATTTCTAGCTCTTTCAGTTAATATTTTTTATTTGGAGATCCAGTGACATATTGACCTCTGTCCCTATGACCTCCAAGTGATTTTTGCGACCAAGGTGAAGTTATATATAATATTATCCTTTTTCTATGTTAGCTTATCTATTTATGACCAAAATAAATGTTTGTTATTTGTAGACACAATATTGACTAGTTTATCCATGACCTCTAAGTTGTCTTGTAGATTGAGTACATCAATGAGCGTACATATGTAAAAATTAAAGGTTGTGGATGTAAGGACTTATGTTATATGATCATGGTTACTTTTAACATATTTTGAGGTCACGGGTTTTTGTAACATATTTTATTTAGGGACCATACGCCGCTTTTCATGGAATGGCACAACTGTGTCACATTGAAGGTTCCATGATAACCGCCGTATGAACACATCTGCGGATGTTTCTAAATTCAAATTTTCACCATTTTCGTGTTAAATGTTGAATTCTGCTTAAGCCGGTGCTAGGGGGCGTGGACGGTAACTTGCACTTTCCATTACCGTCCATGAACAGGCTCAATCAAACCGAGCCTGCAACATTTAAAGTTTTGCCGTGTTGGGATTTCTTTAGGGATTCTGTTTTTCACTATTTCATTGTCACATCCGTGTTATTTGTGCCGCGTGGCGGCTGTAAAAAGTCTCCCCGTACATTTAATCAATGATGTTATATTTTCGATCTTTGAAGATCGTTCAGCACGACATTATTGTTGTGTATACATTTAAGGTGGTAATTATACCCCCAAAAACGAAGTTTGGGGGGGTATATAGGAGTCACCCGGTGGTCGGTCGGTCGGTCGGTCGGTTGGTCGGTCGGGCGGTCGGTCGGTCGGTCGGTCGGTCGGTCCAGACGTCCGTTGCATTTTCCTTGTCCGGAGCATAACTTGAAAACTAATTATTGGAATTCAATATAACTACATACAATGGTCAAGCACATTGAGAGGAAGTGCAGTGCACAAGAACCATAACTCTTTCTTGACTTATACAGAGTTATTGCCCTTAGTTACTTTTCCTTGTCCGGGGCATAACTTGAAAACTACTGGTTGGAATTCAAAACAACTTCATACAATTGTCAAACACAATAAGGGGAAGTGCAGTGCACAAGAAC
This sequence comes from Ruditapes philippinarum, assembly GCF_026571515.1. Taxonomy (NCBI): domain Eukaryota; kingdom Metazoa; phylum Mollusca; class Bivalvia; order Venerida; family Veneridae; genus Ruditapes; species Ruditapes philippinarum. Next base: position 5,139 of record NW_026861044.1, read on the forward strand.
CATAACTCTATCTAAAGTAATTACAGAGTTATTGCCCTTTGTTGCTTTTTCATTGCTTTTTTTTTTGTCCGTTGCATTTTCCTTGTCCGGAGCATAACTTGAAGACTAATGGTTGGAATTCAATATAACTACGTACAATGGTCAATCACATTGAGAGGAAGTGCAGTGCGTAAGAAACATAACTCTATCTTGACTAATTACAGAGTTATTGCCCTTTGTTACTTTTCCTTGTCCGTGGCATAACTTGAAAACTACTGGTTGGAATTCAAAACAACTTCATACAATTGTCAAACACAATAAGGGGAAGTGCAGTGCACAAGAACCATAACTCTATCTAAAGTAATTACAGAGTTATTGCCCTTTGTTGCTTTTCCATTGCCTTCTTTTTTTTGTCCGGACCATAACTTGAAGACTAATGGTTGGAATTCAATATAACTACATACAATGGTCAAGCACATTGAGAGGAAGTGCAGTGCATAAGAACTATAACTCTATCTAAAGTAATTACAGAGTTATTGCCCTTTGTTGCTTTTCCATTGCCTTCTTTTTTTTGTCCGGACCATAACTTGAAGACTAATGGTTGGAGTTCAATATAACTACATACAATGGTCAAGCACATTGAGAGGAAGTGCAGTGCATAAGAACCATAACTCTATATAAAGTAATTACAGAGTTATTGCCCTTTATTACTTTTCCATTGCTTTCTTTTGTCCGGACCATAACTTGAAGACTAATTGTTGCAATTCATTATAACTTCATACAATGGTCCAGCACATTGAGAGGAAGTGCAGTGCACAAGAACCATAACTCCATTTTGACTTATTACAGAGTTACTGCCCTTTGTTTCTTTTCCTTGTCCAGAGCATGACTTTAAAACTACTGGTTGGAATTCAAAACAACTTCATACAATGGTCAAGCACAATAAGGGGAAGTGCAGTGCACAAGAACCATAACTCCATCTTGACTAATTACAGAGTTATTGCCCTTTGTTACTTTTCCTTGTCCAGAGCATAACTTGAAAACTACTGTTTGGAATTCAGTACAACTTCATACAGTTGTCAAGGACATTAAAAGGAAGTGCAGTGCACAAGAGCCATAACTCCATTTTGACAAAATACAGAGTTACTGCCCTTTGATACTTTTCCTTGTCCGGTGCATAACTTAAAACGTACTCAGGTTGGAATTCAAAACAACTTCATACAATGGTCAAGCACAATAAGAGGAAGTGCAGTGCACAAGAACTATAACTCTATCTTCAGTATTTATAGAGTTATTGCCCTTTGTTCTTTTTCTTTGTCTTTCTGGACTTATTACAGAGTAATTCAATTAAACTTCATCAATGGCCAACCACATTGAAAGGAAATGCAACATACATGAACCACAATTATCTTTAATTGTCCACAACCATAACTCTATGTTTCAATTCTATTACAAGGTATTCTGTTACTAGTAAACATCCTCATTTCCGAAGCAGACTTGTGGGGGTATTAATCACATTTAGTGATAGTTCTAGTTTAGTTTCTTGTATTTGGCCTTTTTTCAATTTGGGTGGTTCCAGTATTCCTTATTGAATACTGTATAATCACCCTTAGGATATGTTGCCTGCTTTTTAAATTTGTCTTTTGACGTCTTATCTGTGATATGCGGGCTTCATAACCTCAGATCCCCTTTCAAAATTCCATTTTATTTAGTTCCGCCCATTGTTTTCTCGTTTAGGGCAAAAGCATTCTTTTACTTGGGGACCATACGCCGCTTTTCATGGAATGGCACAACTGTGTCACATTGAAGGTTCCATGATAACCGCCGTATGAAGACATCTGCGGATATTTCTAAATTCAAAATTTCACCATTTTCGTGTTAAATGTTGAATTCTGCTTAAGCCGGTGCTAGGGGGCGTGGACGGTAACTTGCACTTTCCATTATCGTCCATGAACAGGCTCAATCAAACCGAGCCTGCAACATTTACAGTTTTGCCGTGTTGGGCTTTCTTTAGGGATTCTGTTTTTCACTATTTCATTGTCACATCCGTGTTATTTGTGCCGTGTGGCAGCTGTAAAAGTCTCCCCGTACATTTAATCAATGATATTATATTTTCGATCCTTGAAGATCGTTCAGCACGACATTATTGTTTTGTATACATTTAAGGTGGTAATTTAGTTTCTTGTATTTGGCCTTTTTTTAATTTGGGTGGTTCCAGAATTCCTAATTGAATACTGTATAATCACCCTTAGGATATGTTGCCTGCTTTTTAAATTTGTCTTTTGACGTCTTATCTGTGATATGCGGGCTTAATTTCATAACCTCGGATCCCCTTTCAAAATTCCATTTTATTTAGTTCCGCCCATTGTTTTCTCGTTTAGGGCAAAGGCATTCTTTTACTTGGGGACCATACGCCGCTTTTCATGGAATGGCACAACTGTGTCACATTGAAGGTTCCATAATAACCGCCGTATGAACACATCTGCGGATGTTTCTAGATTCAAAATTTCACCATTTTCGTGTTAAATGTTGAATTCTGCTTAAGCCGGTGCAAGGGGGCGTGGACGGTAACTTGCACTTTCCATTGCCGTCCATGAACAGGCTCAATCAAACCGAGCCTGCAACATTTAAAGGTTTGCCGTGTTGGGCTTTCTTTAGGGATTCTGTTTTTCACTTTTTGACTCAGAAACCTCTTAAATTGAGGACAGACCTCATTTAGGTACATACACATGAGATATAAGTATTTTAAACAGTAAACGTTAACTTCTTTCTTCAAAGTAGTTTAACTACTATATATCACTTAAACTACTTTAATTGAAGAAAGAGGTTACTGTACTGCAGTACGGTTTACTGTTTAAAATACTTATCTCACAGTTAAAGAAAGGTTTATGGCAAATTATAAATAAACGTATACTGTAAACTTCCATGTATCACTTTTTAAGATTATTTATTATTTGCTAAAAACCTTTCTCTAACTGTCCGCTTTCTTTTGATTGTTAAAATTGCCTGCTAGTCATAATCAGAATTGATTGTTAAGCAGTATACAATGTAGATGTACAGTAGATTCACTAATAAACAAAACATTGTAACACAGTCTCTCGGTGTCAAAGGTTTCTGTGATAGTGCGATAAGACAAACGAGCCAAATTTTGTTCAATTTGTTTAAGGAAATCATTTAGTGGTGTTCACTTTTCTATGGACTTTATTGTACGTTCTAGAAATTAATTTATCAAACGCAGAGACACGTTTAGTTACATTATTTAAGCTCAATTTACTAATGACATTTTGGAACATCAATATCATCATAGGAAACTGATTTTATTTTTAATTTTGCAGTTCATTTAAATAATCCAAAGTTGTAAACGTTGTCAAGTTAGTGCTTAATAACAACAAGATTAATCTGTGTTAATCATTCGTCCACAGTTAATTTCGAACCACTGTTAGATGTTGTTAAAAAAGTAAGTATATTGGATATTTTTGCAAAGCAATTCGTACAGGTAACAGTGCAAGATTTAAATGGTGACATGTCTTTATAATTATAAAATCAACTGTAGATCTATTGCCTAAACCCAACAAATTTGTCTGGTTGAATTATCTTTGTATGTAAAATTACAAATTTTGCCAAGTGTGTCTAAATGCTGAAATTTTATTCAGCCTATGCTGGGAGTTGGGGGGGGGGTGCATGGTGGCATCCAGCATAACCGTTCATATACAGGCAGAATAAGTTGAGAGAATGAATTGTGCTAAACTGCTAAAGCTAGATTCTGAGATATTTTGTTCTGGGTCAGAATCTTGCTCCAATTTAAACTGTTAATTTGCCATATTTAGTATTTTTAAAGTCACTTTTGCTGACATTCATCAGAAAAAGTCACTTTCCTATTTAAGTCACACTCGTGTTCGAGTCATAACATTTACATACATTATAAGATTGTACACTTAATTACCACAAGAAGACGATATATTGTGCATGACCTGGGTCTCTAGCTCAAAGGTCAAGATCAAGTAATTGAACTTAGTGTTTTTGTCATTTAGTGCTAAGTGCAGAAGGTTTTTGTGTCCGGTCATTGACTTCTACATGCATAATGAGATTATTAAAAAATGGGTACAAATCATTTAAGTTGGTTTAAAAATATTTATGCTTGATTGCGAAACAAGTTCTTACAACTTAGTTGATATGTTGTATGAAAGATGCACGTCCCTACCGTCAAGGTCAGTTGCCTTACTAGGAGTTCAAATCCTATCTAACCAGGTCATAACTTGATACATGTAGATTCTTGAAGTTATTGACATTGTCATAAGATTCTTGAAGTTATTGACATTGTCATAAGATTCTTGAAGTTATTGACATTGTCATGTCTTCACCACAAGAACTATTGACATTTGATTAAAAGTATGGCTGTGTTACATTCTCAGTTGTTGGGTGTTTGATTAGTACTAGTTGAACAGTGCAGACCATCAGACTGCTCAGTTGTGCTGGCTGATATTGGTCTGCACTGACTGCATGTTATCAAGATTTCTGGCTGACTTCTTAGATTAATGTAGCTAGTCTAAGATATATAAAACAGAAGTGCAGAGAGCATGCCTTCCAATGAAAATTTGAGATATACACACATAAATTTTATTATATTTGATTAAGACATGTTCAGCAAGTACAAATAAAAAAACTTATCTCTTTCATAACAAGAAAAATATTACATTTATTACATACGTATATTTACATATTTAGATTTTTTTATATTTGATTAAGACATGCTCAGCAAGTACAAATAAAAAACTTACCTCTTTCATAACAAGAAAAATATTACATTTATTACATACGTATATTTACATAATTATTTAGATTTTATTATATTTGATTAAGACATGCTCAGCAAGTACAAATTAAAAAATTTATCTCTTTCATAACAAGAAAAATATTACATACATTCGTATGTAATATAAGTACGATTGCATACTAACTTCTGTGAAGACTTTTTATGCTTGCTGCATATGTGTAATGTATAATGATCAAACATATCATCAGATTTTAACATTTTAAAACATTTACATGGAATGTAATAAATGTAATCATAATAGATCTATTAATGTTGCCAGCCTTCACGTGAGAAAAATGATTTCATATAAAAAATAACCATGCACGACAAATTTACAGCTCTAAAACATAAACTCAAAATTACACATCTTCCACTGAACAGAATATATTAAAATTGTGCACAGATTTGAGACATAATTATTTATTTACAAAAACATTATAATTTGTTATCAATTGATCCAATAAAACCCTGTAGATACTGTTTTGTAAATATTAATTGCAAATGAATATAAAAAGGTATTTCCTATCCTATACTACGCGCCCAGGTTAGCTATATTTATAATTCCCGTGCTAAGTTGTGGTGGTGCTTGGGATAATCACATGATAGTGTAACAGCAGCCATCTTACGATACGAAAATGCCTGGCCCTACTTGGACAGTTTCTTTTGCCGAAAATATAGTATAAAACTAACACTTGCAATGCAAAGTTTGTTTTCTTCATAAAGAATATCGATTTACTATTTGCAAACTTTTTCCCTGCCCGACTATGTTGATGATTTTCATTGGCTGAAACCAACATGTGATCAATGCATATGAAGGTGTGAACTATTTTCATTTTCATTAAAATTATGCCTTTAATTGGACATATACCATTTTTAAATACAAATAATTTTATTAAACAATCCGAGAAGCATTTAAGATACTGTAATAAAAATCATTGCAAAGTAATAAATGCATACAAATTGTAAATTTGTTTATGACAACTAACCCCCTAAACAAAACATAATAGACTCAACCAAAACACCTGTTTGCTTCTTAATCTAATTATGTAGTTGCATGACCATGATTTGCAAATCAAATTTAAGACTAAACCTATTGTAAAAATAATACTATGACCACAGCAGATTTCGTATAGAAAAGATAAGGCAGTTAGGTGTAAATTGTTGATTTATAGACATTTTACAGTCTTTCTCAGTGGTAAATGTTAAACCCACTTGTTTATTTGCTCACATTTACTGTTATAGATTATCTTACAATATTGAGGCCCATCCTTATTTACTATAAAATTGCATAACAGTAATGAAATGAATATACATGCACCTTTTGAAGGGTTTCCTTACAAAATGATTTGGTTTAGACTTCTGACTTCTGTCTAACAAATGAATTATTCAAGCAGCAATATGCAGTTACTGATTTTTAGTGCCAAAAGTATTTCTAAGGTACATTGTATACAAACATTAGTTTATAGCCTGCTGATACTCGTGCTTCTAGTGTAGGACAAAGATCAGACAACATATGTGCCGTGCTTGATCTGCACTGTTTGCTAATTCAGTCAGTATATACATGTATTTTTCCCTCAATTTTTTAATGCACTGATTTTTTGTCATTTTCAAATAGGAACAAATAAGCACTATAAATCAGACAAAGGGGGAAAACCTTAAATGAGATTTCAACAACTGAGAATAGAATTTATCCACACATTTTATAAAAAAAAAAATCAGTCCAATTTAACAAGCATGGTATATAGCAGAGGGTATCTATAGGGACAGCTCTCTGTCAAATAAATTTATCAAAAAGCTGATGTAAGTCAGCTGCTGTTAAGTCAGGGTTCTGGTGAAGAATGTGCACAGGGCATTTCAGGGGAAAATATGTATAGCATTTTATGGGGGAATATATACCTGTTTTGGGGTAGAGAAAACAGCCTTTATTTGGCTGTAAAATATACTAGGGGAAAATCACTGTAATGGTTGTACCAATACTGAAATACGGTCAAATCCATTTAAGATATTTAGTGTGTTCGGGTTAAAAGTTTAAACGAAATGACCACAATGAATTTATCACATGAAACATTTTGACATATTTTGTTTATGATAATAAGGATGGTTATCTCATTGTACACAAGTGTGATTGCACACATTTTAAGTCTAGATTAGTGACAATGTCAATGTTTGATCAAATAAATTCTGAGATACCCCTAGTAATTAGATTATTAGAAATATATATGTCGGATACATAGGTTTTAGGATAATCTTTGTTACAGTTCATTGATTTATTGACCAGAGTAGTATTCTTGCAAAGTAGGTTTGTACCTATAAATTAATTGTTGAAATGCATGAAATTATTGTGATTTTATTATAAATTAATATCTATGTGTTTACTATTTAATATTCAAACATTAAAATTGAATATGATAATTTTTGTGTCTACATATAGGGATCACTTCTCTGCCGGTCCATCTCACCCTATCACAAAACTTGTCTGGACTGCTCTTCAAAAACTATGGTGCAATTTCATCCAAACTTTACAGGAATGAGTTTGGTTGTGCATAAAGTCAGAAATTTTCAGTTTAGTAATTTTTGTCAGAGTTGTGGCCCTTTAATTATTTTTAGCTCACCTGTCACAAAATGACATGGTGAGCTTTTGTGATCGCTTTTCGTCCGACGTCAGGCTGTTCGTAAAATTTTACTTTAAACGACATCTCCTCATAAGCCACTAAGCCAATTTCATCCAAACTTCACAGAAATGTTCCTTTGGTGGTCACCTTTATAAATTGTTTAAAGAATTTAATTCCATGCAGAACTCTGGTTGCCATGGCAACCAAAAGAACCAACTTTTAAAAAAAACAACAAAAGCTAGAGCTTAGACATTAAGCATGAAACATCTTCTAATGGGTGTCTACTAAGTTTGTATTAATAAAACCCCTGGGGTCAAAATTGGCCCCAAGGGGTCATTTATTTTCCTTATATGTATATAGCAAGAACCAAAAAATCTTCTTTTTTTAAAAACCCATAGAGCTAGAGCTTAGTTATGTAGCATGAAACATCTTTTAATGGGTGTCTACCAAGATTGTTCAAGTAAAAACCCTGGGGTAAAAAACCCAAGGGTTATTGATTTTCCTTATATGTACATAGTAAAAATTAAAAATATCTTCTTTTGAAAAACCTTAAGAGCTAGAGTTTAGATATTAAGCATGAAAAATCTTCTTATGTGTGTCTACCATGTTTAGTCAAAATTGGCCCCGCCCAAGGGGATATTCCTTATATGTTTATAGTAAAAACTTTCTTTTAAAAACCCCATAAATATAGAGGTTAGATATTAAGCATGATAGGTGTTTACCAAATTTGTTCAAATAGAAGCCCAGGGGTAAAATTGGTCCCACCCCAGGGGATCATTGATTTTTCTTATAATTATAGACACATCTTTTTGAACTGATGTTTTCCCTTAGCAATAGCAACCAGTAATGTTTTAACACATGCACTTTTTTAGATACAAATATGAACTTTGGGATATCAGCTTTAGATTTAGCTTTTATATCTGTTTTTGTTTATAGATTACATTATTACTTGTTCCTTGTCATGGAGAGCTTTATGTTCAGGAGAGCGATTTCAGGGCCATCATGGTCTTCTTGTTATTTGTTTGGACTACTCCTAAACTACTAATGTAATTTGAGTGAAACTTTACAGGATTGATCTTACTTCAAGTACTAGCCCATATTTAAAGGGATTTCCAGTTGAATGATATTGGTCTGAGTTATGGCCCTTGAATCAAAAATTCATTTTGGCCTGTTAATGATTTTGTATCTGCTGCTACACGGTAGCTGCAACATGCTACAAAGTACAATGTAGCCGCAACAAATTGTCTAGTCACCCCTCATTCAATACAACTGCTTAACTGCCTATCATCAGGTTACATATGATTACTGACACCCTTGTTATGATTTAAGGAACCAATCACATTTGCTGCTTAGTCACAATTTATTCTTGTTAATCAGTATCATCCTAAGGTCAATATAACTCTTGTTTTGTAGATGAGAAAGTAATTGTGGAGCAATAAAAGCAAGATGGAAGAATTTCCAGCAGTATTTGACAGTACATTTTACCCAATATCACTGGTATCATGTGTGATAGTTGTTATATTTTTCAAGTATCTCAGTCCGCTTGTTTCACGTATGATATTTCCTGGACTAGACACACTTTCAAAGGATAAACAAATTTACTGGCACACATGGTATGTATTGACACAATGTATAATGTTTTTATCAAATTAATTTTTATATTTAAATAGATTTAGATAGAAATGTTTATGCCCTGTTGAAGTCATAAAATGATAGTGAAAATGTCATAAAAAGGAGTTTTATATACATCCACTTAAATTTTCTGAACTTCATCTACTTTATCAAATTTGAACAGTAACTTCAGAAGGAATAAGCTGTGGTTTGTTAAAACTAGTTAAGAAATAGCCCATTGCCAGTTAGAGGTCATTAGACAAAGTCACAGTGACAGACTTTATGTGAAATCCTTGTATCTTCAATATCTAGATTATGTAACTGTTATGATGTTTAAAAGCACCATTTTGCTCTCAAAATGGAAAAAATTAAACAAACAAATCCATGTTCCTTTTTTTTCTTTTCAGTACATGTTCCACTGTACATGCCTTTGTTGTAAGTGCTCTGTGTATATATACTCTCTTATTTGAAGGCTATCTCAAAGAGGATCCTGTATGGTAATAATTTTACATGTATATAAATGTTGGTTGTTCTTCCTAGACATGTTTATATCAGGTGCTTAATTTATTCATGCAAAAAGAAGAAATTGTTATGATATTTTTTCATTAAGTGTTTTATACGTCAAATTTTTTGTTTAATATTGTACTGTAGATAAAAGATTTTATGAAATCACAAATTGAACGAAAAGAACCTTTTATGCTTCATGATGTTGAAAGGCAAATTAGAAGTCAATGGTTCTACCTGTGTGGTGGTTCTATTTGGTCTGTGGTTTTGCTTAGTTGCCTGAATGTATCAAGGGTATTTTTCAAAAGTTAAACTTGGGAAATTGTCATGGAAATTGGACAGTATATTTGACTTGTAATTCTGTTAAACATTTGATAATAATACAGGTTCATGTGGTCTGAGAGCTGTTTGTTTTGAGCTTCAATTTAACATTATTTAGTCAATGATATATATAGTTTGTGTGTTATTTAATGTGTGACAATATTGGTATATTTCAGGGGACACAGCTCTTTAGTGAAAACAAGCTGTGCAATTTTGGTTGGATATTTAGCTGCAGGTAAGACTGAGTGAAAAATACCTGTAATCTGCCCAATTTAAACTATTTTATAAGAGTAATTTAATCATTATAGTGAAAGTGGTATATAAGTGATTCAGTCAGATCATGTTGTATACTTATCATAAGGGAACTGTTGCACTTGCAGGGCTAGTGATAAAAGTTCTTAATTAGTATTATACACAAAAAGATTGTTGTGGTTAAAAAATATTTATTGTATATTAAATTAAAATAGAACCAACAATTTAGATTTTTAGATTATTATGCCTACCTTATTTAAGAGGCAGGGGTATATTGCTTTTCACTTATTGGTTCATCGGTTTGTCTGTAGACATTATTCTGTCAAAACAATAACTTGATAATGCTGTGTCACAGTCTGAAGGTTTGGTGGTAGAGAGGTTGGTTATGACCTGTAGATAACCCTTGTTGATACTTGGGTCAGGAGGTCAAATTTCAAGGTCACTGTGACCTTGACCCCAGTCAATCAATGGAATAATGCTCAGGCATACAGTCCTCATTTTTTGTGTGAATGTTGCTCATGTTCTAAAGATAACCCTTGTTAAGGTATCTGTGGTCACAGGAATGTTGGTCACAACTAGTGAATCACAATTGTTGATTTTGCAGTCAAGGTCACTGACCCTCACAACAAAAGCTGCTTAACTATCTACAGCTTTGGTAGAATGTTTGGTAATGATTTGTAGAGGACTCCTACCGATTTTGAAGTTCAAGGGTTCAGGTAATGGGAAAGAAAGAAAAAAAAAAATCTACTTTGAAATTGAGCGACACGAGGACAACATATCAACGTGACCATATTAACAGACATTGTCTTAATATAGTGAATTGTTAAGAAGTCCATGTAACATGTCTAATTGGTTATTTGTTTAACAAACATTTCTTGCTTAAATTGTATTATCTTTTTTCAGCTTTAATTGTACATGTATTATCTTTTTTCAGATTCTCTATTTATTTTGAGATACTACAAACAGATTGGAGATTGGTTTTATATATTACACCATTTTGCATCTGCATTTGCATATTATTATGTCATGGTATGTGTAAAAAGCATTTTCTTCCATGAATTTTTTTTCTGATTTTTACACTGATTACATATGTAATCTATAAGTTAGTTTTATATTATTGTAATGGTTAACTAAAATTTTGCTGTTTTATCATTTCTAGACAGAAACACTTAAGCAATAAAATATGCTAAATGTAACTATTTACTAATTTAAAAGGTTATCAGGAGATTTTATATGTATGTAATATAGATCAACATGTAACATGTAGTTATTCATTCAAACAGTCAACTCTTGTTATCTCTACCTAGCTTATCTCACTTTTTCGGTATTTTGGTCAAAGTCCTACTTTTCTCATGTCTTCTTTATCTATGCAAGCATTATTTGTTTATCTTGTTTTTCTTATCTCAGATTGTCAGTATCTCAAAGTGAAATTTCAGTAACGAGTATAAAAAGTCTGAAAGATTTTTATTTTAACAACTAAATCAAGATAACAAGATTTGACCATAATTTACATTTTTGATAATGTCCAAATTGCTGCAGCACTAAAAGAAGACATTAAAAAGTCTGCCTGTGAAATACCTGTAATACAATGTACAATGTATATATTAATTTACAACATGTGAAATACCTGTAATACAATGTACAATGTTTATATTAATTTACAACATTTGACCTTTTTTTCAGTCATATGGTGTGTTTGTCTATTTTGCCAATTTTCGTCTAATGGCAGAATTTTCTACACCCTGGGTAAATAACAGGTAATTATTTCATCTTTATTGTAAGTGACAAACTTATCATGGTAAAATTGAATGATCATTTGATTTCATCCTAGTTATAGGATTGATATATGTTTTACTGAATTTTTCATTCAGTCAGAATGTTTCACCAGAGTAACATTGCCAATGTCTTTTCCTGACAGTTATCATTCATTCTAGGTATTATATCACCTAGGGTGTTGTTACAACAAACTTTTAACTACTGGAGAGGCCATTTACTGCCGTAAATTTATAACTTTAATCTTGACCCTGTTTAATTTGTGTATTGTATTTGTTTTGAATTAAATTATTTAGAACTGCATGATGTTGATTTTAAGAGATTTCAATATCAACATACTAAATTATGCAGCCATCATTGTACAGTCTGTTCACACTGGACAGATGTGCTGACTCGCCAGGCTCTAAAAATTACATAGGCAAGATAAAAATGCCACCAGGATTCATAATGTTGAAATGATTATCTATAATCATATTAGTAAGTTACCGAGATACCTGGGGTGCGTTTCACCAACGTACTTACATGATAGTAACTCGAGTTTGAACGTAACTTTTTGCGTAAGCAGGACTTGTGTATTTATTTGTGTTTCATTAAACTTTGTTAGCTATGCATTTGCGTATGTTTAAACGTAAAGTTATTCTCACTTATTGCTTGCGTAGATTTCACGTTCTGTTTAACATATCACTAACATAAATTTACGTTTTGCGTAAGATACACCAAACTTACGGAAGATTAGTGAATAGCTCGCCAGTATTTTAGGATTTGTGGTTCTACTAAGATTCCTGCATGTGTCTGGCTGTGTGACATTAAACATGCTGGTACAGGTATATCCCTAATACCAATAAATTTACAGTCTCCTTTTAAAGCTACATGACCCAACATATTTCAAGAAATTCAGACTTGAGAAAAATGTACTTTTAAGTTCAAGATTCAAGTACATTTTGTAATAATTAAGCTGTTATGTGCGATTAATGACTGATTTTGCCGTATTTATCACCACATTATACTTCATACCTTACAAAGTAATGGCTATTTTTGCATATTTTTACCTTTTGTAATTTCTGTCCTTTTGCAAATGCCTTCTTTTACTGTGTTATATCATATTTCTTTCTTTGTAGAAGTGCATGCATTATATACATGACTATGAGTATTGGGCGGTAAAATCAGTTCTTTAACATTGTAGATACACTGTCACCTGATGTCTTGTATAATATAAGTAATAAAGATTTATGACAGAATATATGGCCCTATATAAACCGCTGTTTGTAAATATAACTGGAGCCACAAGGCAAGGGTTATATTGCAAACAACCGTTTATATAGGGCCATATAACTTGTCAGAAATATTTATATAGAATTTATAATACAGCAAGGATCGTTTTAGAGGAATAAAGAGAGATTTCTTTATAAATTGACAGCAGCTGTGTGTATAAAACTATATAAACTTCACGCTTATCCAATGAAAAGCGACGTTACAAACATGCAGTATTATAATATATATTTCAGGTGGTTTCTAGCAGAGATGGGGAAGAGGTCGAGTAAAGTATACTTCTACAACGGTTGTATACTGACAGCAGTGTTCTTCTTCTGTAGAATCTTTACCTTGCCACAATGCTGGTATATGATTTACTCAGTGTATGGAACAGAATCATTCAATCGTGCACAACATTGTAGATATGTACTGCTCTTTTCGTGTCTATTGTTAGATGCGTTAAATATCAAATGGTTTCACAGACTTCTGAAAGGCGTTCATAAACAATTAACTCAACCTGATCCCAATGCGAATATTAAAGTAAACAAAGAAGAATAGAATGTTTAAGTTGGCATGGTTACATCAGTGGAGATAAATGTGATCTGTCCTCTTGGCAGTATATAGAATTCCATGTGATTTTGGTAGATTTATCAAAGCTGTATAGCACTTTGTATTAGATTCCAGGTATTATGCCATAATATATATATATATATATATACAATACTGTGTAGCATGTAATTTTCAGTGTGAGAGACTCCTTTTAGATATAATTGCTTGACTTGTGATTGTCACTACATATTTGTAAATTTACACTGTTTGATTACTGAAATCCACTTGAAATTTTAAACTTTAGATTTTATTTCTATACTCAAGGCAAGTTGAAACCAAGATTTTGATAAAATTACAATGAAAGAAAAGAAGGAATTTTGTATAAAAACAGAATATTTCAATGAATGTAAGAGGATTGTTTCCTCACACTACATAATTGAGCCGCGTCACGACAAAACCAACATAATGGGTTTGGGACCAGCATGGATCCAGACCAGCCTGCACATCCGCGCAGTCTGATCAGGATCCATGCTATTAGCTTACAAACCCTATTACAAGTAGAGAAACTTATAGCGAACAGCATGGATCCTGATCAGACTGCGGGGATGCGCAGGTTTTGTCATGACACGGCTCATATAACAAAACATTTATAGCTATCCTTCATAATCAATAATCTATTACTTACATGAACTTATTGTTAAGTCTGATGTTTATTCTTTTACTGTAACATACAGATAATTTTATATAAAACAAGTTATCATTTCATAGTTTATGTAAAATTCATTGTGCTCATCATCATTGTATTGCATGATTTTAAAGAGAATGATTTGGTTGTAAGATAGTATTAATATTTGATACTACAGTCAACTCTAGTTATTTTGACCAATGTTTGTCACTACAATAAGCCTTTACTTTTGTTTTTAAACATATTATAGGTTATAGGACTGTTTGCTTCTGAATATTAGTTAAAGCGTATCAAAATAACAGTTAACAAATAGTTGTGTACTTGTTTAAATTGTTTTATTATTGATATAAAATGTTCACACTTTGTTTTGATTTGATAAAGTTTAATAAACATTGCTGATGTGTTTGTACACTGTTAGGTCTGAGTTCATTAATTGATAGGTAAGTGCGGAAACAATGTTATTTCTGTGCTGATAAATTGTAAGGTCTGTGCTGATAAATTGTAAGATTTGTGCTGATACAATTTAGATCTTGGCTATAACAATGTTTGGTCTTTGTTGATATATTGTTAGGTCTGCGCTGAGGCATTTTAAGGTTTGTTCTGAAACAAAGTAAGGTTTGTTCTGAAACAATGTAAGGTATGTGCTGAAACAATGTAAGGGTCTTTGCTGATATATTGTTAGGTTGATGCTGATACATATTGTTTCTATAGACCTGTCTTTTCATGTCAATATATATTTGATTTTTTAAAAATCTGATTTGATTGGGTTTGTTAGTGTATACTATATATTTGGGAAGCCATTAACTTTTTTTAAAGATTTTGTTTCATAATCTTGTGCAGGATTATAAATGTTTATATGCAGGTTAGGTTACTTCATTTTATTCTGGTAACTTGACAATTGTATTTTGTTTGTATTGAAATTCATTATAAGCATGTTAGGTTGTATATACAATGAAGTGTAATTGAAATTGGTTGTTTTTTTAAACATTTTTTTTGCATATATGCTAAGACTACACTATTGAATTTTAATGTTTCCTTGTATTTTATTTTAGATTTTTTTATTGTTACTTTCCAAGTTAAAGCATGTTATGGTTAAATATTGTTATGTACATTATATGAGATTTTATTTTTAAATCTAAAAAATAAATAAATATCAAAACCAAAATTTCAAATCATATCTTGCGACTTATACTTGTTTATCTTAATGTCTTGTTTTATTGAAGAAACAATATCCCTCATTAAAATATTCAATTGGGTAATAGATATTTGGAATCATAAAATGATCTGTCTATGTGTTAATACACTACATGAACAATATGATGGGTTGATGTAAAACCATTGTCAGACATACAGCAAAAAAAAACTAAAAACATTTGTATCTACAAATGCCATGGTTATTGACATATTTTATAATCAAAATGGCAATCATTGAAATAATAGTTGTATATATGATGTTTTAAATAAATCAATGTCTTTCACAATTAACATTTTACCTGTGAATTGTAATCAATAATTATTGTTTGTTTGATTTGTACTTTCCTATTGATTTTGCTTTATTGATGTGAAAGGTTGTATTTAAGATTTATTGTAATGAAAGAATATAAGTATAGTATATATGTAGTTTTAGATTTTTTTGACTTTTAAAATGATAAATAAAATGATTTATTTCTTTTTATTCTGGTATTGTTATGCAATTATTCTGATTTATTTTAGAGGTAAGTAAATATAATAAATAACAGGGCTGTGTGGTGAAAAAATGCAATAATGGTTTTTAATCTTTCTTTTTTTCTTTAACTAACTGTAAAAAACCAATTATTAGCCATGTCTGTATCACAATTTATTTCTCACTTTTCACAGTTTAACTAATATATCTATACACATTTACAGTTTCCATTATAAGTACAGATTTTAAAGGTAACATTGAATGGCAAATTATTTCAACAAATAGATGTTTTGGGACCACATTACCAGGCTTCCTTTTTGTTTCAGTTTTTGTTAAGAATTTAAGTCTCTATGCTAAATATTAAGTTATTAAGTTTTATTGTTTTCAATATGTTATGAGAGTTGTTCCCCTTAGATTTGTGAATGCCACAAGGTTGTATATGTATGTTCTGTACTGCATTTAAAGAAAATGCTTGTTATATCTATGTAAGCATATCACTTGTTTTTATTGTCTGCTGAGAAATCATCGGCAGTTATTTTCACATTCCGTCAATACTGTGCACAATCTTTTACTTTTGTTTTATGATTTTCATGGTATTTATTAATGACAGTAGTGGCATTGTGCAATACAGAATTTATACAAACTTGTACATGTATATACCCTCAACTGTGTACCTTATATTATAATATGGTAGTTAAATTAGTAAACTATTAGAGGGCATTGATTGGTCTGAATATTAAGACTTGTTTAGAGCTTTTAAAGTCGTTTAAACCACGTTGACTTGTATTTTAAACATTTTAAATTGTCTGAAATAGAATAGTAATGTTTTAGCTTAAAATTCCAGACTACATTTCCTGGTATCAGCCTAGATATTACAATGGCTTTAAATGCTAAAGCTGCTTACTATTTTTGGTTGAAAACTGTGCCATTTTTAAAAATCAGCAAGTAATTGTTGACGTCACATTGGCAGCTGATCGCAAAACTCGTAAACTCTGTAAACCTAGTTTTGTTACTTAAATCCATGTTTGTGTTCTTTTTAATTATAATTGCTTTACCATTAATGTTGTAACTACTTTTGTCATACTAGTCTTAAAAAGTCTTGTGTTGAAATTAAAGAGATATTGTTATTTATCTTCAGAAAATGCATTTGTGGTAATACATGTACTTTAGAGATGTTTGATAGATAAATATGATATATGTTTATAATCCAGTCAACATAATAATTATGTTATTCAGTCAGAATATACCTCAGTCAAACTCATCTCGGAAAACCATTCAAGGAGATAGTAATTTGTATTAATTAAGATGACAAATGCTGTCTTGAGACAGATGATTTTTCAATTAGGAAAAGTAAAAAAAGGGATACTTTATATGCAGGTCGGCTGGATGAAGGTAATATTTAACACGAGTGGTACTGTATTTTATTAACAGTATTTTATTGTTTTAGTATACATGAACTTGTGTTTTTTTTATAAATCTGTTACAGTAATGTAAGGCTATTTTATAATGCCTGAAGGTTATGAAGACTAGTATTGTAAAGAGAATAATTAGAAATGAGCCGCATCATGACAAAACCAATGTATTGCGTGTGCGACCAGCATGGATCCAGTCTGAGTGGTCTTCTAACTTTTACACTTCTGCTCTTACTGCCTTTATTTAATGACCATGTTTGGGTGTGTTCGTATTTTTGTTTTCAGAAAAAAGAAAATTGAGGAAAAAGCTGAAGTTTTATGGTGCTTTTTAATTATTTTATTTTCTTCCTTTATAGAAAACTTGAGTATTTATTAGTGTTATGTACTGATTTCTTTGTAAGTGACTCTTGAGTTGTTAACCATTATGACAAGGAGATTTAAGTACATGTATAAACAACACAAAACATACCTCTACCACATATCCTGTCCCCTTCACCTCATACTTTATTTTCATTTATATATAATTTTACATGTTGTTGATTTTTGCATTCTACTGATACTTTAAGTTTGTTTATTTATTTATTTGTTAATGATATATGATACTTTAAATTGTATACAACGTTGTTCTTTACTTAATTTTACCGAAATTGCACAAGTGTTATGTGAACAGCCTATTGTAGTTTGAAGTATTGAATCCATTAATGAGGCCAATAGCTGTCAGTATCTGTATTTTCTGTTTAGCTCACCTTGCACAAAGTGCAGGTGAGCTTTTAGGATGGCCAACCAAATGGCGTCCGTCGTCAGTCGTCCGTCCACATTTTAAATATTCTAAGGACATCTTCTATGATACCGCAAGGCCAATGTTAATGAAACTTGGCAGGAATACTCTTTGTATGAAGCTCTATCAAGATTGTTCAAAGAATTCCATTTCATGCAGAACTCTGGTTGCCATGGCAACCGAAAGAAAAATCTTTAAATATCTTCTTTTAAAGAACCGTAAGAGCTAGAGCTTAGATATTTGGCATGAAACATCTTCTAATGAGTGTCTACCAAGTTTGTTCAAATAAAAGCCCTGGGGTCAAAATTGGCCCCGCCCCAGGGGGTCATTGATTTTCCCTATATGCATATAGTAAAAACTTAAAAAATCTTCTTTTAAAGAACTCAAAGAGCTAGAGCTAAGATATTTAGCATGAAACATGTTCTAATGGGTGTCTACCAAGTATGTTCAAATAAAAGCCCTGGGGTCAAAACTGGCCCGCCCCGGGGGTCATTGATTTTCCTTATATGTGTATAGCAAAAACTTAAAAATCTTCTTTGAAAAAACCCAAATAGCTTGAGTTTAGATAATTATTATACATGAAACATTTTTAAGTAAATATCTACAAAGTTTGTTCAAATAAAAGCCCGGGGCTCAAAACTGGCCCTGCCCCAGGGGTGTCATTGTTTTTAACTATATGTGTATACTAAAAACTTAAAAAATCTTCTTTTAAAAAAATCCAATGAGCCAGAACTTAGATGTTTAGCATGAAACATCTTCTTATGGGTGTCTACCAAGTCTGTTCAAATAAAAGCCCTTGGGTAAAAATTGGCCCGGGGTGGGGGGGCTATATACAGGTGAGCGACCTCAGGGCCATCATGGCCCTCTTGTTTATTTTGAGCCATTATATATGAGTCGCGCCATGACAAAACCAACATAGTGTGTTTGCGACCAGCATGGATCCAGACCAGCCTGTGCATTCACGCAATCTGATCAGGATCCATCTGTTCGCTGTCAGTTTCTCTACTTGTTATCCAGGGTTTGTAAGCAAACGGCATGGATCCATGTTGGTCGCAAACGCACTATGTTGGTTTTGTCGTGATGCGGCTCATACATAATTTTATTACCCCTCACTTTTTTGTAATGTTAATTTCCCATAGATCAATGGAAGTTATTTTATATGTTAATTAAAATGTACCATGTGACTAAAAATTTTGTATTATTACCCCTCACTTTTTTCGTAATGTTAATTTCCCATAGGCCTCTGGGAGTTATTCTTACTGTTAATGCAAGTGTACCACGTGACTACGAATTTTGTACTGTTACATAGGTAACAGTATTTTTTAACAGTATAAAATCTAGTCACGTGGTCTATTTTCTAAATAAAATGAAATAAAATGGCCGCCATTTTTTTCTCGATTCATTCTTATTTTCGACGATAGGGCATCGCCGAAGTAACTATTACTCTGATAAAATTTAGTTCTTTGCACCCTAGAGTCCCTTTCGCGTATTAAATATCTTTTTGTTGAATAGTCAACAGGAAACATCCGTTTTCAGCGGAAGTAATTGTAATGTAAATAATTTTGTGTCAAACTGGAACATGCAGACAATTAAAGCATGCAACAAAGGATAATTTAACAATTTTAACCAGTGAAACGTTACAGATACAGTAGAGTTGGTGGACAGACATCTGTAGGATAGCATCGTTATTTTCTAAATACTATGCGAAGAATATTCTGAATGCAGAAGGATCAGATTTCACAGATCATAACCTTATAAATGGGTTAGTGTTTTGTTTTCTGAACAAAACACAGCTTATTTTATGTTTATGACTGGTAGATATCATCACTTGCCTAAGGAATAAAAGAAAAACATCTTCTCAAGTAGGCCTACAGTGCACTTAAAACTTGCAAGGTAAGGACAGTTTAGTTATTGCTTCTCTTGGCTTATTTTTGTTACAGTTAGATTTAGTTGAGAAATTCAGATCATCCCAGTATTTGTTCGGGGTAATAAAATAAATAGCACATGGGTTTGTGGGTAACAGTAAAAATATCATCCCTCGTATAAATACTGTTACCCTCGGCTACGCCTCGGGTAACAGTATTTTCCTCGGGATGATATTTTTACTGTTACCCACAAACCCATGTGTTATTTATATACTGTTACAAAGGGAACAGTTCTTTTTCACAGTAAAAATCAGAAAAATAAATTCCTAAAGAAACAGTGTCCTTATGAAGTATTTGTTCTAGGTAATAAGATAAATTACACATAGGTTTGTGAGTAACAGCAAAAATATCATACTGAGGAAAACACTGTTACCCACTACATGTAATATATGTGTTATTTATATGAGAATATTTGTATGTAACTGTGACACAGGAAGTAGTTAACTGTGTCATCTTGTCAGGATATTATATTGGTTGTATGATCTTGCCACTCTTACTGAAATATTTTGACACAAATTAAACATTTTTGTTACCATTTTTTCTCTGAGATATCCTCAAAGGGAATATTTGCTCAACATAACTGTTTTGTTAAACTTAATAAAAATCAACTGACATAAACTCATGCTTGTATTTTGGCTAGATTTTAATGTACATAATTACAACTGTTTTGTAATAGGTGAAGTAGTTGGATAATATATAGAATGGGCATGTTTTCAAAGTATCAGTTTGTTGTTGTTGTTTTTTCTCTTGCTGTTTGAAGATAGATTTTAAGATAGATTTTAACAAATAAAAGACTTTAGAGTTTGTCAGATACCATTGTTTTGTTATATATTCAAGTTCCAGAAGATACTACAAGAATCCTAGAAAAGATATTTTATCAAGAATTTTACAGACGGTATTACTATTAGAGTTATCTGTCCAATAACTGCTTTCAGTCTTAACAGATGCGACTAAAACTGTTGATAGAATTTGGACATTAACCAGTTGATGCAGTAGTGATCTTCAACTGAATCTTTGTTAAAGATAGGTACACAAAAGTATTTGATAAATTACTAGCAAATTTCCTTGACATATTTTTTTGCCGGTTTTTTCTTTTATGTATTACAAAAAGAGTACAAATTGTGAGTGTAAGTCCTGATGAAATATCGTATTCTCAACTCCACACATTACTTTATAATTAAGCTTAACCTTTATAAAAAAACGCACGGAATTCTGCTCATTTTGTTACGTCTGTAATACTGTCGCCCTTTCTCACAGGGACCAAGAAATATAAACATTCACCATAGATTGGTGCTGAATGTCGCCTAACCGGAAGTGTATAAATAATGGCTTTATAATTCAGTCTCCATTCAAAGGTCAGGATAAAAAAAAATCTGATACACAATATTATAGGACATTTATTTAAGATATGAAACTTACCATGCCACTCGACTACGGACGTCAATGACGGTCAATAAATAATGATTTTTTACATACTTACACGGAGGTTATTTCATGGACTTCTATTGACAAAGTTCCAAAGCTTATTACAGCAGCCGATTCACTTACTTGACGATTCCAATTAAACTTTTCGGACTTAAATCCAATTAAAATAAAGGGACAAAGCTCTTAGGAAGAGCGTAGCTTAATAAAAAAAAAATCATTTTATTTAAGCCAAGTGCACACTGCCATGCATTTATAATGAAATAATTAGAAAATGATACATCCTATTATTTTTAAAGTTCCAGAAATGAATTAAGTGTGCATTATGTAGAAAGTTCATGGACGTGTTTTACCATCTTGTATTTATGGATTAACCTTTTACCCCATGAGCATATTGTGAAAAATGGCCGTTTTCATTGAAAAGCCTCCTGTTACAAGTTCCAACTGCTAAAAAACTATGAAAAATGCTTCAATACTGATGAAACTTGGCACATATGTTGGCTGAACCATAACCTCTGTAACAACATGCTCAATCTTAAATTTCCTGTTACAATGGCAACGGGGGACGTCGCAAGATTGCGAAAAATCACTTTTTTGCATTGTTGTTGTTTTTTCATCAAAACTGATTTCAAAGTGCTCCAACTTCTCAATGCAATGAGATAGAGTAAAAGGCTTTTCAGCGTTGGTTTCACGTCACCTTAAGATCGACCTGAGGCAATTTTTAGCTTGTCACATGTCCAAAATTTTCTTGGCGATGAGGGGACTGTCGCCCCACTTCAAACACCCCAAACAGAACTTCTAGCAACCCCCTGATGTATCATTTTGATAGGGGGCGCCTCGAAAAAGGCGTCACTTTTTAGCAACATTTCTCAAACAAACGGTGTTTGGGGCCTAAATAGGACATTTTTCGCTGTTGAGGCCTCAAAAAGGGGGGATGGACAAAAAGCCGTCAAAACACGCTTCTATGAGGGAAAAGGTTAAGAACATGCAAGATGCTTGACACCTGAAGAAAATACCGCTGAATGTGAAATAACTGAGAAAACTAGGAAAATGTAAGCAAAGTTATATTTTGACTTCCAGTCACTATGAAAAACACTTTAAATTTGTCCTGAAGTGCAAAGCTGATGAATGTGAATACTTTATGTACTGTTGTTTTTATTGACGCAAAGTAAATCGTGACGTTCCGTAGGTGCTCAAACTTGGCTGCTTGCCAGACGAATCAAGGTATTGATTTAACACATATTTTTATAAGGGATATTTCTTTTAATACTGAATGCAACACACAATTGAACATATAAAATAAAAATTATAATGTAACTAAAAGGATAAAGGACTTTAAATGGAAGGAAAATTGAAATGGAACTCGCACATCTATTTCATTTTGAGAAATATTGATGAAATAAAATGCATATTTTTATTTTCCGTATTTTCACTGTAAAAAATTATTTTTCACTGGTATTTTCCGTATTTTCACTGGTGTTTTGCCGGACTACTTTCTTCTAAATTCAGCTAATAAACAAAATTAAAAGGGAACTCTTCCTATTCATAGGCTAAATGAGGAAAAAAGGTAAATAGTAAACAGAAAATTCAAGTTTTTTCCATAAATACAGGATTTATTTTCATCTTGTGGTATGAAAATTAACATATTTCACTCGTGGCTATTGCCAGTCGTGAAATATTTATGGAAGAAACTTGAATATCCTCTATATATTGTTTAAAACACCAATACACATTTTTTATATCAAAGTGAGAAAAGGGTTGTACTCAATTCAAAAGTGCTTTATGTCAAGTTAAATTCTCAAAATAGACATTAATGGCTGCGTTGCAATCGAATGCCCCGCTTTCTGCGTTAATTGTAATCATTATTTGCAGGCCGCTGCGACTGGCGAAAGCTATGACAGGTGTGTACATGTTTTCTTTATATTGATAAGAGAAAAGAAAAGGGCATTTAAATTACGTAAGTCTCAAGAATTAAGTGATTTACGACATAAGAAACCCCGGGACTTCTGGAAACATTTTAAACAAAATAAAAAGGATAATACAAGCAATATTACGCCAGCAGAATTTCATGAGTACTTTTCAAATATGTTTAACGAATTACATGCGACACAGATTGAAGAAATCGAAAACTTTGTAAATAATAATTAATGATTTTAACGTAAATAATCCCACGTTTGAGTCTTTGAATATCCCAATTACCACAGAAGAAGTTCGTGAAACAATAAGTCGTATGAATCGTATTAAATCCTCATGTCCTGTTGATAATTTACTTAATGAGTATTTTATAGAAACTGCAGACATACTTGCAGGACATCTAACCGACTGTTTTAATAAGATATTTGATTCAGGTCTTTTTCCTAAAGCCTGGTCATATGGTTATATCGTCCCAATTTATAAAAAGGGGGAATAACAAAAATGCTCCCAATAACTACAGAGGAATAACACTTAAAAGCAACTTCGGAAAATTGTTTACCAGTGTTTTAACAAAGCGTGTTGAAAATTGGTCAAGTCAATGTAAGTACAGTCGACGCGATTTTCGTTTTAAATTCGTTAATCGAATATTTCTTATCACAAAAGTTACGCCTTTATTGCGCTTTTATAGACCTAAAGAAGGCCTTTGATTCTGTGTACAGGAATGCTTTATGGTTTAAGCTCTGTAAGGTTGGTTTGGATGGAAAAATACTTAGATTATTCAAAGCAATGTACGCTACTGTGAAGTCATGTGTAAAACATTGTAACACTTTTACAGAATTTTTCGATATTTCGCTGGGTTTGAAACAGGGCCTAATTAAATAATTCGCCAATTTTATTCTCTCTGTTTTTAGAGGATATTGAACTTTTTCTACAAGAAAATATTGATAGTGGTATTTCATTATTCGATTTGTGTTTAATTATTTTGCTTTTTGCAGATGATATGGCTATTCTTGCCAAAACTCCTATGGATTTACAAAATAGTTTAAATAAATTATATGAATATTGTATGAAATGGGGTTTAGAGGTGAATACAAATTAAAACCAAAATAATGTTTTTAGGAAAAGAGGGCCTTTAAAAGATAATGAAAATTGGTATTATAATGATATTCTATTAGAAATTGCCGACAATTTCAACTATCTAGGCGTAGTTTTTAATTACAATGGATCTTTTACACTTAATAATCAATACGTAATTGGTAAAGGTTTAAAGGCAATGTCTGTTTTATTAAGAACATCAATAAATATGAGTTAACCCCTAGCATTGCGTTGCAGCTTTTGACTCTTTTGTCGGTTCAGTTTCTCAGCTATTCTAGTGCTGTTTTGGGGATTTTCTAAATCAAAGGATATAGAGCGATTACATACTTTAAATTCTGCGTAAATCTATATTAGGAGTGAAAACAAAGTACTTGTACTGCAGCAATCTATAGCGAATTAGGTCGTTATCCATTATTTATTAAACGATATGTGCAAATTATTACATACTGGCTTAAAATAATTAATAGCGATAATATCATTTTGAAAACTGCTATGTACGCTTCATTTGAATTACATGAAAACAACAATCAATGTTGGGCTTCTAAAGTATATAGAATATTAAATGAGTACGGGTTTTCTGATGTTTGGAACAACCCATTTCAATACGAAGCCAAATATTTTGTTAAACTTTTTAAACAAAGGATGATTGACTGCTTTTTGCAAAAACTTTCTAGCGATATTTCAAACAGTCCATTGTTAAGTAATATATATGTACATTTGCATAACTCATTTGAAAATGGCAAACTACCTGAAAATTCTCCATAACAGAACTTATAGAAATTGCATAGCAAGATTAAGATTAACGTCACATAAACTTCGGATTGAAACAGGTAGATATGGTGCTAATAGAATACCCGAGAGGAACGCATATGTCAGCTTTGCGATAGTAATGAAATAGAAGATGAATTCCATTTTATATGTGTTTGTAATATATAGTTACTCTAATATACGTTCTCTTTACATTAAGCAATACTACTACAGAAGACCAAGTATGTTCAAATTGATTGAATTATTAAGTACTGAAAAGAAGAAGTCTGAATTAATAGGTTTAGGTAAATATTTGTATTATGCTACAAAACATCGAATTGAACAAACTAAATGCTCTGTAAATCAATGTATAAATTTTGTCTCGTTGTTATTTAAAAAGTGATATTGTTTATTTCTTGAAATTACTTGATAATGTGTCTAGTATGAAACATTGATAAATGGAATCTTATTACAGCATATAATTAAGTTTAAAATCCATTTTTTTTATATCTTTAAGAATGTAAACGCTTTATAATAGATAAGCTCACTTTAGTACTAAATGGTGTTAACGTTCATTCTCCAGAAATATGTAAATTGAAAATTTGTGCTACAATCTATCTATCTATCTATCTATCTATCTATCTATCATCTATCTATCTATCTATCTATCTATCTATCTATCTATCTATCTATCTATCTATCTATCTATCTATCTATCTATCTATCTATCTATCTATCTATCTATCTATCTATCTATCTATTCTATCTATCTATCTATCTATCTCTATCTATCTATCTATCTATCTATCTATCTATCTATCTATCTATCTAATCTAATCTAATCTAATCTAATCTAATCTAATCTAATCTTATCTAATCTTATCTAATCTTATCTTATCTTATCTTATCTTATCTTATCTTATCTTATCTTATCTTATCTTATCTTATCTTATCTTATCTTATCTTATCTTATCTTATCTTATCTTATCTTATCTTATCTTATCTTATCTTATCTTATCTTATCTTATCTTATCTTATCTTATCTTATCTTATCTTATCTTATCTTATCTTATCTTATCTTATCTTATCTTATCTTATCTTATCTTATCTTATCTTACTTATCTTATCTTATCTTATCTTATCTTATCTTATCTTATCTTATCTTATCTTATCTTATCTTATCTTATCTTATCTTATCTTATCTTATCTTATCTTATCTTATCTTATCTTATCTTATCTTATCTTATCTTATCTTATCTTATCTTATCTATCTATCTATCTATCTATCTATCTATCTATCTATCTATCTATCTATCTTTATAAAGAACATATTTATGCATATTTATTTCTGTTTCCACCCATGGAAGTTATGCACAAAAAGACTATATTTTCATAATCTTGGTGTTTGACTTGGAGTATGAGGTGACATTATAAGATTGTTGTGATTTTAAAGAAAGGCCATGTTAAGTAACATTATCCATTTTATGCTTGTTTAGTGATTTATAGAAATGGTGATTACTGATCAAGTTACATGTGGAGAAATAAAACTTGAGAAAAAATGATGAGTAATTTATCTTTCCTGTCCGCATGATAACTTGATAAATTTGTTTCGGGATAGCTTTGGATATTGTATAGGTCTATAAGAAAATTGTCAATTGATGCAAACCACGTTCTGGTAAATATATTTCATTATCATTATTTATTATTTATTTATTTATTATTATTATTATTTGTAGAACGGTTCAAATGATTTTAAATGAGATTCATTTACTTCAAATTTGATACGCAAGATGACCCAATTAGTCATTTTAGATTTTGGAGGATAGTGCACAAAATACAGATATTTGATAAATGTTTACGGTGGTAATAAAGTATGCAGTTTACACGGTAACATTCAATAGCGTGTATTCATAAAAGTTAACAGGAAGGATTTAAAGCGAATTTATTTAAAAGTCATTAAAACATTTATTGTATTAAATTCTGACACATATGCGGTATAAAAGCTATTTAACATAGAAAATTTGAGTCTACTTGTTTTAATCATTTGTTTCCTATTACATTGGAACTATTACTGCGATTCAGGTCTTCGTCATCCAACAGTTGTCTGCACATTATCAGGAGGAAAGTGTTTAACATTTGTGTGTTTTAAATGTGTAGCCTAGTTATTTCATTTACTATACATATTCAAACTCAATACTTTATAATGACACTAACTGATTTATAAACAGCCGTACATTGACACAGAATATCTGATAACAATGATAAATATTATTACATCTGAAATGTACATGTTTTCACACTGTGCAATATAAATACTCATAAAATCAGTATGAAACCTACTTGTTTTACCACATCACTATAATTTCCTACATTTGATGTACTTTAAAATGTAATTTGAAAGAAGTGAGTGGAAACATCTTAATTAATACTTATATATGTTAGCCTATATATGTGCGATAAAGGAAAAGGAAAATAATTAGTAAGTAGCATTGTACATATCTTAACTTGTCATGTGGATATGTCGTAGAATTTGTAATTATAGATAAATCATTTTGTTAATTTATATTACAGAGAATGCGAGATCAAATTCTGGAGTACGATCCATCCTATCTAATATATGGAGGAGGGACGAGTTTTGTTATCAACGTTATTATTTTCCGGTTTGTTAGTCCGTTCCTATCGAGACGTATTACGGAAACATACAGGGACCTGCCGAATCACGAACAGCAAGAATGGAACGACAGGTATTCCTTACATTCAGATAAAGTTGTTGCTTTTAAAATAACTAAAAAAATGAGAATATCAATATCAGGTATGTTGTATAAATACCTATTAAAATTGTTACATGATACCCTTTATTGCCAAATTAAAAGATTACCTTACGTAGCCTGATAAATATAGCTTTCGGTTAGGACCATCGCCTAGAAGTGTGTTGCTTGAAACGAGATACTGGGCAGTACGATAATAAAAACCGAAAATTTCGATAGTACGGTATAGTACAACGATAATACGGCAGTACGATAATGATAACGCGACAGTACGTTTTAACGATAGTAATATTGCGATAGTGTCTTGTTTTCGTTCGCATTAATAATCGTTGTCGTACAATAGCGTTATTGTACGATACATTTATATTTGTCAGATATAAGTGTTTTCTTTATTTAGAATTGTAGGTAGTCAAAATATTTTGAAGTTCAAACTAGATTTAGAGATATTTTTGTGGGTCAGAGGGAAAATTGCTCATACACGAAATAACACCATATCTCGTTTCGTAGCTAGTTATACATGACTTGCTACTGTAATATCTTTCTTTTATGTTTATCTCGGACACGAAAGCTGTAATATAATTATATTCTTTTCGTTTTATAAATGAATACTGTAATAGCTTTCTTTTAAGTTTACCTCAAACGTGTTCGATGTAATATATAAAATAAACGCTGTAGGTTTATCGCTGTAACAAAGTACAGTATTATTCCATGAATGCCTGAATGGGCAGCTCATATATATTAATCAGGCGATTCCCGCCATTTATTTAACTAGATTAATTCACATCTGTGTTCTTATTAATTTACTGCAGAACTCCGTAAAATTACAACCTGTATATAAACGTACACAAAATTGAAAATATTACAAGGTTTATAAAATAAACGCAGTTATATATTTCCTTTAGGTCTATTTCAAATATGAACATTGTTTTATTGTTCTTTGAGGTTCATAAAATGAATGTTGTCATATCTGTCTGTAGGCTGAACGCTGTTATATATAACCTTTAAAATTTATAAAATGAACGCTTTATTATCTTTCTTGAAGGTTTATCTCAAACATGAACGCTGTAATATAAGTATGCTTTATGAACGCTGTAATATAAGTATACTCTTATGAACACTGTAATATACTCTTTATGAACACTGTAATATACTCTTTATGAACGCTGTAATATAAGTATACTCTTTATGAACACTGTAATATACTCTTTATGAACGCTGTAATATAAGTATACTCTTTATAAACGCTGTAATATACTCTTTATGAACACTGTAATATACTCTTTATGAACGCTGTAATATAAGTATACTCTTTATGAACGCTGTAATATAAGTATACTCTTTATGAACGCTGTAATATAAGTATACTCTTTATAAACGCTGTAATATAAGTATACTCTTTATGAACACTGTAATATAAGTATACTCTTTATGAACACTGTAATATACTCTTTATGAACACTGTAATATAAGTATACTCTTTATGAACGCTGTAATATAAGTATACTCTTTATGAACGCTGTAATATAAGTATACTCTTTATAAACGCTGTAATATAATTATACTCTTTATATCTGTCTCAAACGTGGCCACTGTAATATATTCTTTTAGGTTTATGAAATAAACGCTGTAATAATTTTCTTTTAGGTTAATCTCAAACGTGAACTCTGTGATATCTGTACTGTTGTCTGGATATTGCCTGTTATATGAGGATGGTTCGAGGGCAGATGTATGGTACAACAGTGGTGTAGCCAGAACAGCATGTGCTGTCATTGTAGGTTATATGTTTGCTGGTAAGTATAGTATCTTGGTAAAACTCTGGAAAAGGAGAGCCCTTTAGATCATTGAAAATGAAAAAAATGCATAAACGATCGAGTCTGTTCACGAGAGATAATAAAAATGCACTGTATGTTTCCGGCCCTCTAGCACCGGCTTTTATACAGTATTTGGAATCAATAATCCTGAAGGACCAAAATATAACATTGATAACACATATATACATGTATTTATATGCATTCCAACAGTTTGAAGAAGATTTGTTTTTCTGAAGTAATTATTTTATTTGGGATTTACTTTCCCCTTTGGGTTTTTATATTCCTTATTTTTCTGTAATAAAACCCGCAACCAAAAGGGTTTTTTTCTGTAAAAAAAAGTAAATTGATGAAAAAAAAAAGTAGAAATGTTTTACAACAAAGCATTTTATTACACATTAGAAACTCCCATTCTAAATTATTACCTTGTTTGAAATGTTTTTATCACAGATATTTTGTGTATGATTTTTTGGTGTAAAATGAAAAGAGGAGAGTTCCTGGGTTATGTTTTTCATCATGCAGCAACGGTGTATGCCTACTATTTTATTTCGGTAAGAATATCATTGAAATTAAATGAATACAGGTGGCAGTTATGCTAGAGAGACTTTCTGGCGCTCAGTTACTTACATGGTTGTGTTATTTCTTAATTAGTGTTATTCACTGTTGCGAGAACAAGTTATCAATGTTAGTAACGGCATTAGATATGTCGATCTGTTGTTATTCTTTAAGGTTTCGTAAGAGCATCGAAAGCACTATTATTTCTTGATTATTTCACCCATGCACAAGGCATTATCACTTGTCAATGTCAATATGTAAATACTAAGTAGTATGTATATAGAGCAATTTAACAAAATAAATGAAAAAAAAAATATAAAATGATTTTATCGGTAAATGAATGACATGGATAAAAATGAATAGAAATTTCACATATTGCTTTACTAGTATTTAAGACTTTAAAGTTGTTCTTTTTTGCATGACGGTAACATAACAAAAACTTGGAAACATGACAATATTATCAACACATTGATAATTTTAACATACTTTTTTCAGGCATATGGGGTGTTATGCTATTTTGGAATGTTTCGACTTATAGCAGAAGTGTCGACTGTTCCGGTAAATCAAAGGTAATTCATCAAAATATACACACAATTTAATAGTTCAAGCATAACACACGTTTTCTATTTTCATTTTCGTCCCTTCCCTTACTTCTTGCTTGTAACGACAAAGTTTCTTCATTTTTTAAAAAGAAAAGTACAACACTTTATATATGAAATGCTTTGTGCCTTTTCGTTGTTATTTTATTATGATTTCCTTCTAAACAAAGGAAAAACAACAACATTTTTCAGACCAAGCTAATTTCGTAGATATTAACAAATTTAATTGCTAACATGTATATATTTATTTTATATTGTAGGTGGTATTTCGACATAACAGGGTACCCTAGAGCACGTGTTATAGTGGTTTTAAATGGATTTTGCATGTTGATCACATTCTTCATTTTCCGCATAGTGGCAATGCCACTATACTGGTACCAGATTTGGATGGTTACATACACTGAGGCCGTCTGGAGGCTGGGACACATACAATTGATCATGTATATACCGTGTTTTGTTTTAGATGTTCTCAATATAATGTGGTTTTATAAAATGTTTAAAGGCTTTATTAAAGCACTAAAAGGAATTAAAGCACTAAAAGGAATTCTAAATGTCAGCGGTCCTGACAGTAAGGAGAAATTGAAAACTGTATGATAGTTATCTATTTGATACAATTACCTCAGCATAATCTTTTGTTTACATGTGTGCTTGTTCATTATAGCCAAAATAAATATGATGTTTTAATTAATTAGTGTTTTTGTCAGGACTGATATTGGCATTAATCTCTTGAATAAATGTGTATTTTATACATGTATGTAAATGCAATAAATTTGAGATCAGTTGCAGAGTTTTGTTAATCATTTATAGTAATATGTAAATCTCAGAACCATATCACATACGACGGTGTCACCTAATGACAATGCTACTGAATGGTGCTTAAACAACAACATTCTAACATTAAATAATACAAGGGCCATTAGATATGTATCAGTCAGGATCGGGAACATGGAGACAAAACAAACACGTTGTACTAGAAGTCGAGATTCTTGAACAGACATGGAGAAGAATGTTCATACGACAAGTAGGTCATGTCAGATGGTACTTGTCAACAAATATCACAATATCAATTGTGAACATAAAAACTAAACTATGGCTGTTTTTAAATAGCGTTTAACACAATTTTTTATGGTTTTATATCATAAATATGATGCTCAAACTAAGATTTATCAATTTTGTAAGTTCCAAAAAGGATTATTTATAAAGATATTACCGAATTTAACATTTCATGTAAAATAAATTTTTTTATAAAGACTAAGTCAAATTTTTCAATGAGAAATGATTGCATATATTTTAATGAATACATATAATATGTACAAATATTTGCAGTACATATTTTACATATTCTTCGATGTTTGAAAACTGTTTTATAAGCATAATTAGCACAGGTTACTGTACATTTAGGTTCTCATTGACCGCCGTACAGTGACCTACTTTTGGCTCAAAATTCATATCTTTGGTTAATACTCCGTGGAAATTGCATGGATGTAAATTATCACCACTTTGTGCTTCAAAATTAACTCTTTAAGGACATGACTGGTGACATGTCCGGGGTCCGTACTCGACAGCGCAAGCTGCATTTTGTGCCCGAAAGGTCGGATGGACCCTTATTAAGCTTTAACTTCAATCAACGGGCGGATGGACCCTCATTAAACATAGACTATAGATAGATTCTAAATACAACGTCAAGTACAATATACAGGATCTTTAAAGCTTCTTACACAATCCGTGAAATTTATTTGTATGTAATTCATTATGAAATGAAAAGATTATAAATGAAAATTTTGTTTAAAATACATTTTTAAGTTTGCCATTGAATATTAAATAACATATACAGAGCATCGCAGCTCTCT
This sequence comes from Ruditapes philippinarum, assembly GCF_026571515.1. Classification (NCBI taxonomy): domain Eukaryota; kingdom Metazoa; phylum Mollusca; class Bivalvia; order Venerida; family Veneridae; genus Ruditapes; species Ruditapes philippinarum. The sequence goes on from NW_026861044.1 coordinate 38,025, forward strand.
CATTGTCTGATTTCTTTGTAACGCTCACTAAATGACCTACATAGGTTGTCAGTTCATTACCGGAATTATCTAAATCTTACAGAACATTACATAATCACCGGTATATCTGTGTAACTTACCAGAAGTATGTATACCAACAATGTCGGAACGAATGCTTCTTAACCGGTACCTGTTCAAGGACTTCAAATCGATCCAAAACCATGTTCGTCGACCCTGAAGTGTCAAAAACTTAAACACTTTTTATTCGTTCAAAAGATCCCATTTACCGTACTTTAGATAAGATGTACATGAACTTTTTATGCTAAATGATAAATAACGAAAGGACCAAGATTGATCGCTCATCATGATTCTTCAACACAGGAATAATAATTTCATAATGAGGAGAAGGTCAGTTAGAAGGTCAGGTTACACGCCAAATATCTTATGGACATGTTCATTATGATGCAAGTCTGTGTCTAATAAGATCTCCAGAGCGAAGCCATTTTGAACACGAGTGCATGAATTATATAAAACTTGTAGAAATGCTGTATGCCAAAACTTTAAGCCCTGTGCATTTATTTTTAGTATTGAAATGTTTGTGGAAAAAGGGGATCTATACGGGAACATTGGAACATATAAATTAATTCACCTTAGCACTCTTACTAAATTTACCCCACAAGACTTAGTGATTAAAACAAACTGTTAATTAAAACGCTTTAGGGTTTGAGTAAATATATTTCATGATTTTAAGTTTGATATATCTAAAGTTCTTCTTGTACTGATGATTTATTATGAATAAGATGGTCATGATCCTGACATGTTGTATAAAAATTGGCATTCATTTCTCGAATATATTTACTCTTTATGAACCTTAAAATAGGTTTGGTTAACCTTTTTCTTCATATTAGGAATGTATCTGAAGTTTTACTTGAAAATTATACATCTCATACGCTCTACCATGAATCCTGGCAATTACATAAATGATGCATTTATTCTCGGCACCTCGTCCTTACAAAAAGGTACCGTTAATATAAACTATTTTGACAAAACATATATATTAATTTATCATAATACCAATTGCTGCATATTGTATAAATCAATGACCACATGGTACTCAAGTAACGTAACTTATGTTTCATCAGTAATCTCCATTAATTAAAGTAGCAATACTAGTTATTAATTAGAATTATGATTTATTTTTCAACTTCAACCGTTTAATAAATAGGACACATGCAGCATTAGATAACATTAGATACGTCAGTCTCATGTATCCCGCTATTCAATAATCTTTTTTCTGGTTGTCAGATAAAACAAAACAAACAACAACAACAAAAGAACAACAACAACAACAACAACAACAAACAAACAAAAACTAAAAAACAACAAAAAGTAAATGTCTATTCGTACATATTCGACGCATCTTGCCGGTGATTCTGTGAGACTGGGGAATTGCCGGTGGAATGCGTTCCGTGCATGAAAGTCTCATTACATATTAAATTAAATTAAACGAATTAAAATCAATTAATACATCTTAACTATATAATTAATGTACGTAGTTCGTGTAATAAAGAGCGATGATATATAAATATATAAACTAATCTGGCCGCCAGATGTTACCACATAATGTTGTTTATGATAAGTTTATACAACGTTGTTGTTCTGTGAACGTGGTTATATAGATCAATACAATGTACACCATAGGTCTTCCTTTTTTAAAACTTTCCTTGCCAATTATATTATGTAGAAAAATGATTCATTTATTCAATTATGGAACTTAACATTCAGCTAAAAAGTAATCTTATAAAATAGATAGAGACACGGATGTATGATATTGACTAGGATGTAGGAGTGAAGTATCTTATAAACAGTGTAAAGTTCTATTAACCTCATGCAAACGTCAACGAAGCTGAAACAACAGTTCAACATAGTAATACACGCTTGTGTAAATATATACAATGTACATGTTTATAGGTTATTTTCGCTATGGAAATTGGCATACTATTATAAGTGCAATTGCTAGATTATACTCTCTCGCATTTTACAATATTTGTGTTCAGCGATGATGAAATTTTCTTGATAATGTCAGATCAAGTTTTAGATTACGATAATTCGTACCTGATATATGGAGGAGGAACCAGTTTTGTTATTTATTTTGTCTTGTTCCGGTTTGTCAGCCCCTTCATCTCTAGACGTATAACTAGTTCGTACAAGGACTTGCCGAATTATGAACAACAAGAGTGGAACGACAGGTACTTTGTTTCTATTTCTATCCTTAAATAATTCATGAAGATTTTTATTGTGAACATATTTTGATAAGGAGATGTCGATAGAATATAATGTTTGTACGATTGTACATGTATATACGCAATGTTTTATATCAAGAAGCACTGTATATAGACTGTATAAACAAGATTCATCGTAGTCAAAAGTTAAATAAGCTCAAATTTTTTAACACCACGTAAAACATGTACAGTCTTTCGCTTTAAACTAATGTTTCATTCTTTGAAATGGGATAGCATTTAGAAATCTACGATGATTTTATAAGCTAGCATAACATTTAAAAAAATGTCCGGAATTTGATTTTCGAGCTTGTGACCAACAGTTTTTCATAGTCAATAAATATGACAATCTTTTTGGAACTTACGTGAAAAAATTAAGGGGAATTAAACGTTAATAGCCAGATAAGTTATGTTCATCATTGATAAATGTTGTAAATTTCATGCATATCACTAGTCTCAATATTTCGACGGCAAGACAGACCGATTTTATAATCTGATATTTCATAGATGTCTTTCTTTAGCGACTATCGTCAATATAAAAAAGCCCTAAAGCGCACAATTTGTTGGGCTAGCATATCACCTGATCTTCAGCCTTGAGCAATGAGCATACTAATGCGTGAGGCTATTGTGCGTATCATTCATTGCAAATCAATGTTTAACCATTAAGAAGCGATGAATCATGTTGAAACGCTTGTAATTATAGGGTTTTAGATACACAAAGAAAGAAATGTTAACTGTTGTAAACATACGTTTATTTAATAACATATAAAGGACATTCAAGCTTTTTGTATATTTTCATCGAGTTGTATGAAATAGTATAATAATTTTCACAGCATGAAATGAAAATAAATCCCGTACTTATAGGAAAAACTTTAATTTTCTGTGTACATAAATGTTGCTTTCTTTCAATATTTCTATGCCTACCCTCTTCTATAGCTAATTTGTGTGAAGAGCACAGGTCTTACCTTGATAACATGTTGTGATGTTTTACATTATTAACGCAACTTAGATACTTCTCTTGATTAAACTCTATTTTTAGCACATTATAGCTATTAATTTAGAAAAGGCACACATTTCAACGCACAATTGTTGCATTTGATGATATTATAATATTTAATTGTTATCATTATTCCAAAATATAAACCTAAATCTGACGACATATTTTAACATTTTTTTGACCAGAAATTTAATAAATTACCATTTGTTTCTTTTAAAAACACCAATTTGTATAAAAGAGAGTTTCGGGATTTCAGAATTCTGTAGAAGTACTTAATAATTCTGACTTTTTTGCAGAACTAATGAAGCAAATCGTTCTAAATTCACATAGAACCGCTGATGTTGTTGTCTGCTGGTGTACAGCAACTTTATTGTTTTATATTTTATATTTCAAAAATGATTTTTTTTCAAACTGAACCATAATGTACAAATCGGTAAATCTATACTTTTTTATCTTTTCTGTAACATTTAGGGAAATTAAATCAATTAACGAATTATAGAATACTGTGCTTTAGGTACTTGATAAGACATTTATGTTCACAAAAATTGGCTGTGTACAAGGATGCAATTGCAAAATATAATTTATCTTACTCTTCAGAAGAGAGAGCTATTCTTTTTAGAAATAGAAAATATTACAAATATCAATGGAGAAAATCAAATAATGTTTTTTTTTAACAATTCTCATAGTCGTCGAAAAATGAACGATTTAAGGAAGAAATCACCAAGAGAATTTTGGAAAATATTCAAAACTACAAAATTATGCTGTTCTACAATATTTAGATATATTACAGGTTCATATCAAACATCAATGCTGTCATATCTGTTATCTTCTCTGCATACGTTTTGCTGCTAGAACCTGAGACAAGAACAGACAGGATATGGTTCGACAGTCCAACAGCAAGAACAGCATGTGCCATTATTATAGGTTATATGATTGCAGGTAATTAGGTAGCGATTTATCTAGTGATATTTATGATATGCAATTTTAGGGATTTTTTATTGAAAGACTTCGCATTTTCATTTTAAACAGTTAAGCCGTTGTCGGAAAATGCGGATTTGGCCAGTGTAAAAAAATAGCTTCAAATCGGCGGTATACATGATGTAACATCTAAATTTTAATGTCATTCATTAACTGGATAATATAGGATTGTTAGAGATACCAGCAATTACTAATTACTGCATTTGCTGGATGGCGGCGTGGCGAGTGGTTAACGCGTCGGACTAGTAATCTATGGATTGCTGATCGCATTGGTTCAAACCCTGTCAGGGGCAAGCCGTTGTTTCCTTGAGCTAGAAACTTTACATTCATTGCTTAGTACTGCTGGTTGGTTCCAGGAACGGATTCGACACTGTAGCTTCCAACACAATCGAACTAAAATAAATTTGTATAAACTAATTTCTGCAGTTCTTGGTTAAATCAAAATTTGTTACTAACTATATATTCAAATATATTTTCATGTACATGAGTTTCTTTTATTTGAGAAATTGTCAGTTTTGTATATTGCTTGTCTTACATAATGCAATATTTCAGATTTATTGTGTATGTTTATATGGTGTAAGACGACAAAGGGGGAAATGTTCGGCTATATAGTACATCATGCTGCAACTGTCTATGCATACTTCTACGTTGTCGTAAGTAACTGTTGATCTAGAATGCCTATGTTTTAATCTATCTATTTTGTATGCTTTGATGATAAAGTTGATGAATAATGTGCTTTTTATGACACTTTACTAACGAAATAGCATTTGCCGACTCAAAAACGAGATCACTGTCGACCACACTGAAAATGTCCAGGGATTGCGATTTAACAAAAATATTTAATTAAAATTACTATATCTATGCATGTTCTCTTTCCGAAATAATCTTTTCGTCATGTAATATGACATGTGCTTTAGTTATATTCGTTCGTCTTTTGTTCAGTTTAAACATAAAGTAGAGAACCAAATTAGACAGAAAATGACTGAACTTTAACGGTTCAATTTTTAAATTCCAGGTGTATGGGATATTGTGCTATCTTGCCATGTTCAGACTAATTGCTGAAGCATCAACTGTTCCAGTTAACCAAAGGTCGCCTTACATTATTTTACAGTTTCTTTTATAATTAAAATACATTTAAAGTATGTCGCTTCAATGTGGGGTGATTTTTGTTCATTGTTCGATTTCCATTTTTTTCAAACTTAGCATGATTTGATACGAATCAGTAGATACTTTCATGTTGTAAATAACGTTACGGTGTAATTACAATGTATAAGTAAGAATATAAATAAAACAAATACATTGATACAGATCATTTTTTGCTACTTTCAGATGGTTTTTTGATGTCAGTAAAACTCCAAGGTCAAGGACAATTGTAGTTGTAAATGGATTTCTCATGGTGTTAACTTTCTTCATATTTCGTATTGCCGCAATGCCAATATATTGGTATAAGATAATCATGGTAATACGAGCAGAGTCCGCGCTAACACTTGGACATATCCGACACACTGTGCTTATACTAGGATTCTGTTTGGACAGCCTTAACTTATATTGGTTCTATAAAATGTGTAAAGGTTTTGTGAAAGCCATTAAGAACAAATTTCAACAAGAGGCTTGTAACAGTGAAAATAAATCAAAGATATCTTGACAATCGCTGATTTATTAAAAATCTACAGCACAATCGATTATCGGGTTGTATTTTGTGATACCCAAGAGGTTCGTTTTTTATATTCCAGGACCGCTTAGGTTATGACTGTCAACGTCAATATTAGGCTGTCTGATATAACTGTTTATTCTTTGTAAATAAGAGTCTGAGATAAAGTCAATCACATTTTTGAGTTTTCTTAATACTTCCGTCCTAATATAGTAAATGAAAAAATGACGGCTAAATTTGCCAAGATATATAAACATTAATTAAACCATTTATTAAATCACCAATAAATTAGGACTCGTGACCTTAATATGTTGATAATGTTATTGATATTCCTATTTTTCATATTCAGCACTATGCTATTGTTCTAAAATTAGAAAATACATAAATTGATAAATATAACTTTATATAGATTAAAACTTTCATTGACGTCAACGAATTTTAATTTAGAATTAACCCTGGCTACAAATATTGTTATGATATAGGACCCCGCGAGCCATAGATAGTTTAAATACTGTCTATTTAACACTATTGTTTTTCTTAAGCGACCTTTAGCTTTAGATTTCGTTGTTGTAACAGTATACACCTTGTGAGGTAATATCATACCATGTCGCATGTCAATCAATTCTATACCTTATACGGCTCCGTTCTGTCTAATAACTGAAAGGTCGGTCAGCTGGTTGAAAAATCAGAATTCTATTCTTTCGTACATTTAAAAAGAGGCAAAAACGCTATTTAAAATCTAGACCTTTATTCATTTCACACTTTTGTACATAAATGTTTGAGCCATCTTTTTCTTTAAAAGAAACATGTTCTATATGAACATCAATTTTCTATAACAAGCCTTGTGTTTTTCATTTATTTTTGTCATATTTTTTTGTTTAATTGTCTAATGAAAAACAATACTAATAAGAAATATGATTCTTGAGTATTTTTCTCTCTCTCTACATCTTTGCGCTATAACGGCCTTTAAAGGGACCGTGCCGTTGTCATATTTGGAGTATTCAGAATTCACCGTATATCGAAAATAGGATGATGAATTCTAGCTAATACATATGTACTTGTTGTAATAAGTATATTCGGAAATAGGCAATACAAAAGATGCTTCGTTCAAACATATATTTTATAAACAAAAGAAAATATAACTGAACTAAAGGGCATTTATTCATACATTTTTTTTAATCTAATATTCACATGTTGATAAACAAATTACTTGTTAAGTGATCACACATATCAGAACACTTATAATTCATGTTAAATGTAGAAAAGATTTTAACTTGAAATTTCTTCTTTTTTATGTTTCATAATTATGGATACAATCATACATAATTGATAATCTTTATTTTAATTAACAGATATTACTAAATAACATAGTATAAAGTTAAACTTTGATATAATGTCACATGATTTTATATATAAAAAAAAATGTTACGTAGATTCTACGTGTCTCTCTCCTCTCTTCCGGCGTAATAAACACATTCACAGTCAATATTAGGTAAGGCGAATGTTTTAATATTAAGTCAAGACTTAAGGCCTTCGTTAGCTGCCTCCTTTCCTTCAACGCTTTCTTAACATTGACTTGAATATCATCATACTTTTGTGAATGTTTCTCTTGTCTCCAACAGGAGCAGGTTTATTTAAGCATTCATTTTCCCAGGACTCTTTTCACAAAATTATGTTTCCTTTTCCGGAATTTTAGTCCAGCTGTCGTCATGACCTCAAACACGTGGTTAACGGAGTCATTATCGTACGCCGTACATTCAACAAATGAATCCGCACCAATATCTTTGGCAAGTTGTCGGCCTTCCTCGGCACTAATTGAGTCTTTGCTTTCATCTTTTCTCAGGTCAGTTTGAGTAGCCACGAGAATGATCGGTTTTCTACGACGACAGTGACTAACTTCCGGTACCCAGAATTCCTTGATGCTGTCAAGAGATGTACGATCAACAACAGAGTAACAAAGAACGATAACTTCGCTGTCCTTGTAGGAGAAAGAACGCATGTTCTCATAATCATGCTGACCAGCGTAGTCCAAGATACTAAAATTATGTTTGTGTCCCTGAACATCAAGACATCCTGAAATTATAACAAAGGCAGGGATATTAATATACATTGTCATAAACAAAAGTACAACGTTAAATATAAAATACAAAGTAAATCTAAATAATAATTATTATATCTGTTTAAACACATTAGAATAATTTGAGAATCTCATCCTGTAAGCTCAAAATGAAATGATTTTTTTACATTTGAATAATCTATATTAAAGACGAAAAAATATCAAAGTAAATATGAATTTACCTTCATAAGTTTCATGCACAGTTGCTACATAAGGTGTCTGTGGAAGATGTTTTTCCATGAACGCTTGTACCAACGTACTTTTTCCGATCATTGCATCCCCAATCAACATGCAGTTCACAGGTTTCTCTACTTTCAAAACCATTCTGAATTTATTTCGTCTTTTAAGAAATGCGACTCAATGTGATCCCTTGCTTGGTCAATTTTAGATTAAGTTTGGCAATAACGAGCACTCGTATTTATACACGCGCTGAGATATGAAAGGATTGGAACAGAAAATAGATATCATATCAAAGATATTTCAGTGAAGACCTCCTTGTTGAGAGATTACCCCCTCTGAGAAGGCAACTAGTGAAAATCCCCAAGTGTCGTTGTACTCTGTTGACATGGTGTAATCTTTCTTGTGGAACATATCAAATGTCTGTAAATAGATTAGCTTTCATTTGCGGTTTGATAGTATTAGTGTTAGAAAAAGTAAATGGATTCTTATCTTATACTAGGTGCTGAAGATGTAACTTTTCGGCATCTCTTGCAACTGCGGTTCATCGAGTGAGCTTGCATTCATTAGAATGACTTAAATTTAGAACACTTGCATATTTTTTCATATAACATAAACAACCTTTTTCTGATTATTATTACTTCTAAAGAAGTCGGATTTTAGTCATAGAATATTGACACTGAATTAACTGCCACATTTAACTAAATCAAATAAATATTATTGACTGAACTGATTGATTCTGGGTTCAATAAACCATTAAGGCCGCTAATCGGTCAAGTAACCGAAAAATTTAATAACATTTGTTACAAACTGATACACTTATCCCTTGTCAAACATGGCTGAATGAGAAATAGTTTGTGAGAAAGAAAAGCACAAGTTACAATAACATTTATTTTTAATTTATATTTAATTAAATGCAGAATGTTCATATGTCAATCGGTGTAATCGGGCTCTAAATTCTAAAATTAAAATAGAATCGCTGAATGTATAAAATTTATGAAATACGATTCCATGTGTAATTAATGGATTGATTGATAATGTCGTGTCACCGTGTATCTATTTTGCTTATTGTCTTAATGACCAAATTGTTAATCTACATTGTTTTGACCACTACATGGGGTATTTTTTATTACTAAATAGTTACAAAATGTCAAATCTTTAGCTGTCATACGAACCGTTGCTTATTTTCACCTTTAAGACAGGAGATACTAATTATCTGTCAGATTATGTTACCCCATACAGAGGTATTGTTTTATAAGACGGTCTAGCAGATTGAACCAGTTTAAAAACGAAACTTAAGTGCAATGTAATTCATAGTCGATTGAAACATATATACAGTAAAGTGAGAACGTGTATTATATCGTAATTTAAGACTCCCTATGAAATATAAGGGCGTTTTGTAAGGCACCATTTTATATCTTTTATCTTTCAGTGAGCACCGTACTGTCGCAGTTTGTAACACAGTTCACTTGATCATTTTGAAGTTTTGATTCGAATAGACGGTCACCCCAACCGACTACAGCCAGGCCTTTAAAACCAAATAAATTACATTTTAATAGATTTCAACATAACATTTATATAAACCATTAAACCTTTTCAAGCTAGAGAAAAAGTGTTGTTTTAAAAAAACAGAAGAGTCTTGGAGCCTTATGCAAAACACTGCGTACATACAGACTCTTCTAGACATTTTTTAACTGAAGAATATTGCAAAATATTTATGTCACCTTCTTATTGGGCCACTTGTAGAACGCCTACCAATAAATGAAATATTTCATAATCACGGATCCCCTTTCAAAATTACATTTCCTTAAGACGCATGCATTCTTTTATTTGGAGACCATATGGCGCTTTTCAAGGAATGGCACTATATATAACGTTTAACATTGAAGGTTTCATGATAACCGCCGTATGAAAACTTCTACGAATATTTCAACATTAATTTATATTTTATAAGTTTATGTAAAATATTGAGTTCTGCTTAAGCCGGTGCTAGGGGCGTGGATAGAATGACCGTCCGTAAACAGGCTTAACCAAAGCGAGCGTGCAACATTTTCAATATTTCAGTTTTGAACGTTCTTTTGGGATTTTTTTTCTCTGTTTTTGTTTTATCTCTTCTGCAATGATAAAGATAAGAATGAATCCCATGCAGTAAAAAAAAGGTAAATTGATCTATGTATGAAGATATTTGTATAAAATCATTTGATCAAGATATTGTCAAAACCCGCACTTCAATACTTTGACAATTGGCGAGTTTTTGTTTGTTTGCAATGATAATTATGTAATGTGTTTTTTTAGCATACTTTCAAAAGATCGACTTCCTATCGTTAACAGAATAGGGATGATAACATAAATAATGTTTTTGATAGTATTTTGTTGATACGGGGAAGTCAAAGGCCGGTCCCGCGAAACGAGCGGGCCCGGGGCTTTGGCTTGCCCGACAATAGACTACATGTGTATATTTAAATGGAAATTTGAAGTAAAAACAATTGAAAAATAAATTTCTATATCAGTCAGAAAAATTTTCAGTGTCATTCCCAGATGGGTGCCGCCATTTTTATGTAATATTCATTGATAACCAGCGAGGTATTCCGATACGATAGAATCGCAATATTTCGGTTATGAAATAATAATCGAGAAATTGAATAGAATAGAATAAACTTTATTTCCAATCATGGGCCTTTACAGGCATATAATCACATAATAATGATATTGTACAAAATAAACAGAACATAACTAAAGCCTAGTTATAATTAGCAAACACAATTAACAAAAGACTTTGTAACAATAAGAAACTAAGGCATATTAAATGACAAAAGTGAATTAAAAAAGAAAATGTATATACTTGTAAGCCAAATGATCCACTATGTAAGTTCAACGAGATATTACATATCTAGAAATTCTAGTCTAGATGAAAAACATTAATGGACAAAGTTTGCTACAGGATTAATAGTATCATCATTCTCACATTGATATATCATTCAAACTTCTTATAGTTGTAGGATTTTTGAGAAGTGCAGAGTCAAAGAACCATAACTCTACATTACCTAGTGTTTGCATTATCTAATTGCATAATTTTTAATGATACTTGCTCGAAAAATAAATTGAATTATTGGAGGAGTTTGACTTAAACTTCACACAGTAAAAGAGATTAGCATGAGGAAGTGCACCGTACAAAGGCAATCATAACTTTTAATGGCATGGTTACATGCATATTATGTGGTGCAAACATATTGAACATTTGATTTGGGTGTTTTCTTGATACTCATACAGAAATATATTTTGTATCATAATATTTTGTTCATAGTTTTGTCTCCATTTACTGCGTCTAGTATCTAAGTGTGACAGCTCTTGTCAAAAAGGACCAACATGAGTTTGTGATGGCCATACATGTATAATATACATACAATTAAATTATATATGTACATGTAGGTCAAAGAATAATTGATTCAACCTATAAACTGAATAGTGCAGTTTATTTTTTTCAACTGGCAACACTCATCACTCATTGAATTATATGTCCCCATGCCGCCCCCGGAAAAAGTAAAAATGGTTATTTTGAGCTACAAGTGACGCACCAATTCAAGTACGCCCTAACTGCAGTGCTTCAGCACTTTGATTAGTGTTATTTTGGTTCCCTGTCCTAAAATGGTTCCCATCCAAGAATTTCCCAAGTCTGTCTCATACTTGAATTCAATAATGATCCCAAAGTCAGCAACAGTGGAAATGATAAGGTTTGACCTTGTTTGTGAAAGCTTATAGTCTGTTATGCAAAATGTTAAGAAAACAAGCACTAAAGATATGTTTTGATAATCTAACAACAGTGTGATCCAGCTTTCAAGAAATTTTACTAGTATAATAATAAATAATCAAAACATTTTCTTCCATATTGTAACATTCAAATTGGCTCTCCTTTTGTAACATTCAAATTAACATTTATGTTGTAACATTCACATTAATTTCCTTACAGTAACATTTAGATACATTTCTATATTGTAACATTCAATTTAACTTGTAACATTCAAATTAACTTCTATATTGTAACATTTAAATAAACTTCTATATTGTAAAATTTAAATAAACTTCTATTAAGTAATCTTCAAATTAACTTCTATAATGTGACATTTAAATAAACTTCTATATTGTTACATATTTAAATAAACTTCAATAAAATAAAATTCAAATAACATCTATATTGTAATATTTAAATGAACATGCAAATTAACTTTCATAATAACTTGTATATTGTAACATTCAAATTAATTTCTATACTTAAACACTCAAAATTAATCTCCATGTTTTAGCATTCAAAATAAATTCCAAATTATCACATTCAAATTAAATTCTATATTGTAACTTTCAAATCAACTTCGTAAATTTTACGATAAATACGATATTTACGTATATTCTTTTAATATGCGTATATCACACTTCAAACACCTAAGTGTTATTGTAATTCCACAAAATCATTCTATAGACTTTTGGTTATTAAATAATTCCACAAAACATAGTTCCTTCTCTCCATTACAATAGTCATTTGAACTTTCACAACAATATTCCATTCCAATTCATTTTATTTTATTAACAATTATATATTTAACAAAGTTATTCTAAACCTGTACGATTATTAAAGGAAACCTGTACGATTATTAAAGGATCATTTTTTTCACAACTGATTTTGTTAAATAAAATGAATCAACATAGAAGTAGCAGTGTGAATGGCACCTAAAACAATACTTCAAAATTTCAGTAAATACAAATCAGATACAATTAAGGTCTTGTTTAGTGAAAAGATCTTACAACAAGAGGGCCATCATGGCCTTATCGCTCACCTGATTATTACGGCTCTTTATGAAGGAACAATAAATATTGTTAACTATGAATAAGAAGCAGATATCACATCTTTAACATCAACATTTTTTTACATATTTCCACGACATTTGGACAAAGGGTGGTAATAGGTTTTTCAATATTTGGGCTGTGTGGCAACGCTTTTGACAGTAGGTGGCCCATATTAAAAGATGATCAGGAAATCGTAGCATCAACCCTTTTTACATGTATCCAAGACATCTGGGCAAGGGTTGTAACAAAGTTATTCCATATTTGGACTATGTGGCCAAGGATTTGGAAGCAGGTGACCCATATTCAAACATGATTAGTAAGTCGTAGCATCAACCTTTTTCTTTTTTTTTACATATTTCCAAGACATTTGATGGTCATTCTGTCTGCCATCTTCCTCATATTGCACGAATATCAATAAAAGGAGAACAATTCAAATTCATAAAAAAAATCAATAAGTATATTGTATTTAGATCATATTGTATTATACTGTGCTTCTCTTAGTTCACGGTACTTAATTGCTTCCAAACAAGAAGGGAAACAATAAACTAATGGTACAAAAAATGTAATTAGCTGTACATAACATTTAGGTATTTTTCAGATTGATGTTTCCGTGCGCATGTACAACAGGAACGCGAAAATGCGAAAATGTAACAATGCGAAAAAGCAAAAATGCAACAATGCGAAATGTAGCAAGTTGTAATCTACATATTTTATTCCCAAATTGTTTCCTTAAGAGTTTATTGACTGATTCCATATATATTTTGAAAGTGTAGTTTTCCATTTTTTGTCATTGATTTCATGTTTATTATCATATGTCAAATCTACATTTTATTTTCTGTTTCTAATTCACTAGTATCACGTAAGTCATTTAATTCTATCATTTCAGTTGTTTCTTCTATTGTCGAAATAACATTGAATTTCGGAATTTATAAGTTCTTGCTATTATATTTTCAAGGGAAGTTTATTTATACAGACGTTTACACAAAGACTAAAAGACCAATTTCTTCAAGAATTTTCATCACATATACATAATAGTTCGAAACTACAGTGTCACAGTAACTTTAAAACAAACTTTGAAGACGAAAAATATTTGGAGATGGTTAACATAAAAATGTTTTAGAAGTGACCTAGCCAAAATAAGAATTTCAAATACTAGTTAGATTTAAAAAGAGGAAGATATAGAAACATTTATAGAGATGAAAGTCTGTGCGAAATATGTCAGGTGGACCATTGCATAGAAACAGAATATCACAGATTTAATTACAGTGAACTTTGATGATATATTTCCATATTTGACTAAATATTGTACTGTTTTGTTTTTGGCTGGTGACCTATGAAGCAGTAAAGATATTGTATTGTATTGTATAAAGTTACTATTTTTAACTGACAAATACGAGCATTATATTAAGCATTTATAAATTCTTGTATATCTATCAATATTGTAAAATTTGATAGAAAACAGTTAACGCGCTGCTCTTTCACCTAATCACATACATGTACTTGTATGATAAACATTATCAAGATAGCATAACACAGTGTACGCACTATGCACATTTGTTGGTCATCTCCCATTTACCGGCACGCAATTTATACTATTGACGAGGGAATAGTGAAAGTGCAGACCAATTTTGCAGAATTTAATTTGACTTTCACCTAAAAATTTCTCTCACTATATACCCTTGGATGGGCTTTATTAAATGTCATTTTAAGAATAAAATGGGCCATGCTAGTTATTTATCTTTTGTGTTAAGTAAATCATAAAGTTGAAAGGAATTATGGCAAAACATAAACTTAATTTGACTTTCACCTAAAAATTTCAATCACTATTTTACCTTGGATGGGCATTAAATGTCATTTTAAGACTAAAATGAAACTGTACAAAAACATATAACATTAAGCAAGTAGCTTTAAAACCATATTGGTCATGCTTTTCAATCTTAACATAACTGTCATGGTTTGACAGGAGAAAGCAAGATATGAAGAAAAAGGCATAATATAATGAGGTAAAAGTACTTAATGACAATTGGTTTGGTACTGACCTATACAATAATTTGATGAACACTTTAATATCAGGATTTAATACAAAATGATATCATATTTAACTGGATTTCACTGGAGCTTTCAACCTTTAAAGTGAATTGCTCCGTAATATTATTCACAATAAATAATTGTGTTGGCATTTATTAGTATCAGACATAACAACAAACCTGAAAATAATTATGTATGAATGTTGTTGGCATCCAATATGACTATATTTATATAGCAGATGATAAAATGTTCTAGAACAAAATATTATCATTCATCATATAAAATCAATGTCAAACTAAATCACTTAGAACTTTTATCAACATTTTTTTCAAGCAATATTTTATAAGAATATCGAAATGATACATTTCTATTGTTTCTATTTTTAAAACAAAATAATTTAAAAAAAAATAGAGGAAATAATTATTTCAGTCATGTCAGCGTTGCCTTTGCCATCCACAATGTTTAACCTTTAACTTTTGAAGTTCTATGTATATTGTCTTCATACTTGGCCACAACAACCCTTGGGACAAAACAAGTAGACCGGACTAACTTTGACCTTCATTCGTGAAGGACCTTGACCTTCAAGGTTAAATGTCTTAAATTTTGCTTGTGGCTATAGCTTTGTTATTTTTGAATGGATTGTCTTCAAACTTGAACATAATAATCTTTTAGGGTAGACCCTCAAGTTCAGACCTTCAGACAGACCTTGACCTTCACTTGTAAATGACCATGACCTTGAAGGTCAAACTATTGAAATTTTCATTTTTTTCTGTAACTGGCTTAATCATAATAACTTTGTTATTAATGAATGGATTGAAATCATATTACAACATAAAATTCTTTAGGATATGACCTTCATGTACATTAAACTCGAATTGACCTTGGTTCATTAATGACCTTGACCTTGAAGGTTGTATTATTGAATCTTTACTGATTTTTGCTATAATGGACTGTTTAAACTTGGTAATTAATCAATGAATTATCCTCACATTTGGATGAAACAACCTTTTGGACTAGACCTTCTTAAAGGTTGAAGTGACCTTGACCTTGAGCTTAAAATAATCTGACAGTCAAGGTCAAATTATAATATTTTGGTTATAATTGTCATAATTTTGTTATGCACAGATTTGATGAATAAACAAACATAATTTTTATTGTAATAATTCAGATGTGATTTATTGAAATTCGCTTATTTTATCCTTTAACTATGAAATTTGGACCATGTGCACAGTTTAAGATGTAAAATTGAAGTCTTTGATATCATCTGACCTAGATTTTGGTCTAGTGACCTAATTTCTTGTCCTTTGATGTACAGCTTTGAAATTTGGACCATTTTTACAATTTAAGATGTAAAATTGAACTTCGTTATCAGCTGACCTAGATTATGACCTAGTGGCCTACTCTCTTCCTTTGATGTACAGTACAGCTATGAAATCAATTTGGGCCATGTTCACAGTTTTAGATGTAAAATTGAACTTTGTTATCAGCTGGTCTAGATTTTGACCTAGTGATCGACCTACTTTCTTGGTCTTTGATGTACAGCTATGAAATTTGGACCACATGCACAGTTTTAGATATAAAATTGATCTTTGATTTTAGCTGATCTAGATTTTGACCTAGTGATCGACATACTTTCTTGTTTCTGTGATGTTCAGCTACAATGTATGAAATTTGGAACATGTGCACAGTTTAAGATGTTAAATTCAACTTTGATATCAGCTGACCTAGATTTTGACCTAGTAGCCTACTTTCTTGCCCTTTGATGTACAGCTATGAAATTTGGACCATCAGTACAGTTTCAGAAGTAACATTTAACTTTGTTATCAGCTGATCTAGATTTGGTGGCTTTTTTACTTTTTTCCGTAATTTTCTTTTTAAAGATTTATTTAAACCTTTTATTTGTTTGCTTTTAGGGAAAAAAGAAAAACGTTGAGCGTTGCACCCTCCCGTGGATGGCTCTTGTCAATATTTGATATGTCCCCGTTGTAGACCAATCCACTTAAATTGTGTTTGTTATAACACAGGAACCTTAAATTCTATCCAAAACAAAAAAATAACGATTTAAAAAAAAATCCCATACACATACTATAAGTGTTTTTTATAGTATATGTATGGGATTTTTTTTTAAATCGTTATTTTTTGTTTTGGATAGAATTTCGGGTTCCTGTGGTTATAATATTTAATCTGGTCCGAAATGTCCAAAACAATGGTCCGAAGTGTGTAACGCATGATCCGTAATGTCCAAAATATGTTCCGAAATGTCAAAAATCTGGTCCAAAATGTCCCTAAATATGGTCCGAAGTGTCTGGTCCGAAATGTCCATGGTCCGAAATGTCCTATTACCGTCGGAACATCCCCGGCTATTTTTCATAATAACCCAAGGTGTTCCGATTTGGAAAAAACGGGTAACAGATATTGATAAATTTTGTCTTTTTGACAGTCTTTGCATTAGCTGAGATAGTTGAAATATGCAATTACCTTATTTATTATGCGTAAAGTGTATAAATGATAATTTGATTTTCAGTCAGAAGACAAATCATGCAAAATTCATTGGTTTACGCGACCTGTCAAAAAATAAACTGATAAGGTCAGACTGCTGTATTTATTTTCCCATAGACTAAGATTATAAGAAATAACCCACTAACCTATCTATTTATGCTAAAGATGTAATTTTTGAAGAGAATGACGTGTCTGACACATTAAAATAATCTTGTTATATATACTGTAGGGTAGCCAAACAAATTGTGTGCTTTTGGGCTTTTTATTATATAGACGATGGTGGCTGTTCGCGTCAGACATCTATGAAAAATCAGATTATAAAATCGGTCTGTCTTGCAGTCGAAATATTGAAACTAACTGTAGCGTTGGCCAAATTTTTTTCGCAAAATATCCCTAAGATGATTACCCCCTTTTCACTGATTTTCTGCTGAATGACAGACTATTCTCTCCCTTACCAGTTCCTCTCCCTGACAGTTCTCTCCCAAACTGATTCCTCCCCTGACAGTTCTCTCCCAAATTTGAAATATGCAGACAGTTCTTCCCCATTTTTTATTTGTCAGTTATTGTCCCCCGCCTTTTCGAAGAAAAAAGGGGGATATAGTAATAGGCTCCGTCCGTCCGTCCGTCACACTTTCGTGTCCGGTCCATAACTTTGTCATTTATCAAAGGAATCTGAAATAACTTGGCACAAATGCTTGTTATAATAAGACGATGTGTCATGCGCAAAAACCAGACCCCTAACTCCAAGGTCAAGGTCACACTTGGAGGTCAAATGTTAACATAGTCTATTACAGGGTATATTTTGTGTCCGGTCCATAACTTTTTCATTTATCAAAGGAATCTGAAATAACTTGCTCATTCAAGGTCAACATTGTCTATTTGATGGTATATGTCGTGTCCGGTCCATAACTTTCTTATCTTTGAAGGGATTTTGTAAATACTTGCCACAATTGTTCACAATAATGAGACGATGTGTCATGCGCAACAACCCGTCACCTACCTCCAAGGTCAAGGTCACACTTGGAGGTCAAATGTTAACATAGTCTATTACAGGGTATATTTTGTGTCCGGTCCATAACTTTTTCATTTATCAAAGGAATCTGAAATAACTTGGCACAAATGTTTGTTATAATAAGTCGATGTGTCATGCCCAACAACCAGACCCCTACCTCCAGGGTCAAGGTCGCACTTGCTCATTCAAGGTCAAAATTGTCTATTTGATGGTATATGTTGTGTCCTGTCCATAACTTTCTTATCTTTGAAGGGATTTTGTAAATACTTGCCACAATTGTTCACAATAATGAGACAATGTGTCATGTGCAACAACCGGTCACCTACCTCCAAGGTCAAGGTCACACTTGGAGGTCAAAGATTAACATAGTCTATTACAGGGTATATTTTGTGTCTGGTCCATAACTTTTTCATTTATCAAAGGAATCTGAAATAACTTGGCACAAATGTTTGTTATAATAAGTCGATGTGTCATGCCCAACAACTAGACCCCTACCTCCTGGGTCAAGGTCGCACTTGCTCATTCAAGGTCAACATTGTCTATTTGATGGTATATGTTGTGTCCTGTCCATAACTTTCTTATCTTTGAAGGGATTTTGTAAATACTTGCTACAATTGTTAACAATAATAAGAAGATGTGTCATGTGCAACAACCGGTCACCTACCTCCAAGGTCAAGGTCACACTTGGAGGTCAAAGATTAACATAGTCTATTACAGGGTATATTTTGTGTCCAGTCCATAACTTTTTTATAGATCAAAGGATTTTGTAACTACTTGCCACAAATAGTCACTATAATAAGACAATGTGTCATGCGCAACATCTGCATCCCTACCTCCCAAGTAAATACTTGCCACAAATAGTCACTATAATAAGACAATGTGTCATGCGCAACATCTGCATCCCTACCTCCCAAGTTCAAGGTCACACTTAGAGGTCAAAATATAACATATTCTGTTTTAGGGTATATTTTGTACTTCTTCAGGATTTTGAAATAACTAGGCATAAATAGTCACAATAATAAGACAATATGTCAGGTACAACACCTGCACCCCTACCTCCAAGGTCAAGGTCACACTTAGAGGTCAAAGGTTAACAGAGTCTGTTGTATGGTTTATTTTGACTCCCATCTATAACTTCTTTATAGATCAAGGGATTTTGGAAATACTTGGCACAAATAGTCACAATGATAAGATGATATGTCATGCATAACACATGTGTCCCTACCTCCAAGGTCAAGGTCACACATAGAGGTCAAACATTTACATACTCTGTAATTGGGTATATTTTGTGTCCAGTCCATGACCTGGGATTTTAAAAATACTTTGCACAAATAATCACAATAATAAGATGATATGTCAGACGCAAAACATGGGTCCCTACCTCCAAGGTCACACTTAGAGGTCAAAGATTGACATAGTCTGTTATAGGGTATATTTTCTGTCCGATCTATAACTTTTACATAGTTCAAGGGATTTTGAAAATACTTGGCACAAATAGTAATATTAATTAGATGATATGTCATGCACAACACCTGCACCCCTACCTCCAAGGTCAAGGTCACACTAAGAGGTCAAAGGTTAACATGATTTTTACATTCCGTGTTTCATTTTACTAGTATTTCTTTAATAAATTCATTGTTGCTTTTGCAGATATAGCATGGATTATAATTTTGGAATGAAAGTCCTGACATCCATACCTCAATCTTTTGAAATAGCACAATTTTATGCTTCATATAAAACTTCCCCGAGGTGGGGGACGTTGGTAACTCTGTTACAAATTCTTGTCATTTTAGTTTTGACTTAATCTAATAATATTTCTTGAAGATTATTCAAAGTATGTATTTGATATTAAGTAAAGTGCATTTTATGTTTATTTGATTCTGAAAAGTGTTTGTAAATTTAACACCTTTTTCAGATATTTTAATCCTATTCCTATTAACACCTTCAATGTGAGAGGTTAAGATTAATGGACAGTGATTGATATACATACACCTGTAATTATGTGAAGGTCTAGTGATATTCATTCATTTGTTAAATAGCGAAAAAGGTGGTAACAATTATGTTATAGAAAATAAATAAGCAACAACTGGTATGCAATCACATTTCACATTTACTTTTACATTTACTTTTATACAAAATTGATTAAAGAACATGTAGTCATAAAATGAAACAATATATATTACCAAATAACTAATAAATATATTTGTTTATCAACACCTTTTGCTTTTCACAGTTATTTTAATCATTAGATTACACCTTGATGCTTGAATAATGAATTAATAAACACCGTAATTATCTCTCACAGCAAACTTAAACACATATGTGTATTGAACTCCTTTCTTCATTATACAAAAGTATGAAATGTAGCAATTAAAATTTATAAATTTCTTTTTTTTTCTTATAAATTTCAATTAATATTATAATTTAACAATAAACTTATCCATTTATTAAAATTTATCCATTTTATCTAAATACTTCAATAATAGTGTATTAATAAAAATGAAGATGGGGAGGAACTGTCTGCTTATTTGCAAATATGCAGACGGTTCTCCCCCAAAATAGGGAG
This sequence comes from Ruditapes philippinarum, assembly GCF_026571515.1. Lineage (NCBI taxonomy): Eukaryota > Metazoa > Mollusca > Bivalvia > Venerida > Veneridae > Ruditapes > Ruditapes philippinarum. The sequence goes on from NW_026861044.1 coordinate 59,146, forward strand.
AGAACCGTCAGGGAGGAACTGGTAAGGGAGAGAATAGTCTGACTACCTTTTCTGCTGATCAAGTATACTTTTACAGGACTGACATTTACTTTTTAAAATGCAAATATTCAAGTGAAAAATTATATTAGAGGCTAAAGACTTATAAAAAAGTTCATTTTCTTAAGAAAACTGTATAGTTTTAGCTTCTTTAACAATTTTCAAGCATTTAAACATTTTCATCCAATCACCTCAAGTAGATTCTACCATTTAACCAATTAACGGTTTTCCTTGCACTTACAATCGCTTTAAAAAATGATTAAACTTGCTTTTGTTGGCAATTATAGTAATGATGTTACAATGTATCACGTGATTTCTACAGTAGCATAGTGTAAGGAAAAGCATGTTGTGTGTTTGTCATGGTCACTTAAGTTGGCAGATTTAAACATCTGCAAGAACATATATATGCTAAAATAGACAAGTGGGAAAAAGTTCACCCCAGCTGCATGCAAGGTCTTAAAATGTACATTCATGATTCTTTTACTAAATATTAGTTTACAAAAGGTCAGAGGCAAAACATTAATATGCCAAAGAAAATAGAATCTGTTTAATAACATGAAAGTCTCATCATAGTGTATCATTTTAAGCCAATAATATGAAATTATAGGTGCTACCTATGGCGCGGAAAGCTCTTATGAATTATGATTTTAGCATAACATGTTTAGTGTACATGTAAACCAGATTTTTCTTGCAGGTATTTTGTACCGTAAACAAAACGAATAAATTGGTGGTGTCATCATCTATCATCAGAGCGCTCAGAATATTCCGAAAATCTCCGAACATAAAGGGGAACCACTGCGCATGCATCGGCGTTTGGAAAATCCCGTCCGACATTTTTGTTAATCTCTATTCACAGTTGTTGTTCTAAAGTTATTTTTTAATGTGCTAATTTACCAAAAAGGATATGTTAAAGTAACTTTTTATATTTATAATCGTTACAATAGTTCTTATCAATGAAATGCATGTTTATTTTAATAATAATAATAATAATAATAATAAAGACTTTATTTAAAGAGGCAACATAGTTAGGCAAGCCCAGTCTTCCCTATGAGCCTCTATCAAAAATGTACATATATACAGTTACAAACAAAGACTTATATAAACAAAGAAAGAAAACTAAATGTATACAAGTTATACAACAAAGAAAAGTTGAGTAATTGAAAAATGCAATAAGAAAATGAATACAAACATTTGAAAGTATGAAATTGTACATTTTATGAGACATACATGTATATATGTGATATTATAACATAGCTAGATTATTTGGTGCCCACCAGAGAACCACCATTTAAGATAATTTGTTTTGAATGTTTGTAAGTTGGAAGAATTTCTTATGTTTAAAGGGAGGGAGTTCCAAAATTTTGAGCCTGAATATGATAGGGATTTTCTGCAGAATTCAATTCTTGGTTTGGGGACTAAAAGAAGTTTTTGTTCATATGATCTTAATGATTTATTTTCTGTATTTGTAAAAAGATTTTGCATATAATCAGGGAGAAGATTGTTTTAGGGACTTGTATACTAAAATGGCCTTTTTATAATTCACTCTATCAGAGAATTTCATCCAGTTCAATTCAGAAAATAACTCATCAGTAGGCGCATCAAAATCTTTATCAAGTATTATTCTTGCTGCACGTTTTTTGAAATTTATACATGTCGTTTAACAGTTCCTTACTGCAATTACCCCAAATAGTGCAACAATAGTCTAAATGAGGAAGAATGTATGCATTAAAGAACATTTTCCTAACTTGAAGATTTAGAAATGGTTTAATTCTCAGAAGTAGATATAGTAAGGAATTGCATTTATTCAGCGTCATCTTGACATGTGTTTTTCCAATTAAGTGTATGATCAACATGGACTCCTAAAAGTTTTTCTGTTTCTGAGAATTGAATGCTTTCATCTTGCAGAGTGATGTTGAAATCACTAGAATTATTGATGATATTGTAGATATTATGTGAAGGGGAAATAATCATTGCTTTGGTTTTTTTGGCATTTGGAATCATTGAATTTCTGGTACACCATTGTTGAATAGAGTCAAGGTCAGACTGAAGATTTATACAGATTGAATTGATAGCTTGTCCAAATACTGTAATGGAAAAGTGTCATCAGCAAACATATTTGAAATGGAATGTGATAAGTGCAAAGGCATGTCATTTATGTAAATAATGAAAAGAAGAGGGCCTAAAACTGAGCCTTGAGGTACACCAGATGTAACATCTTGAGCATTAGAGTATTTTCCTGACACACATACTTGTTGTGAACGATTACTTAAATATGATCTGAACCAAGAAATTGAATTTTTTATCTATTTTATATACAATTTTAGTTTTTTTAATAACAATTCATGATTGATTAAGTCAAATGCTTTTTGTAAGGTCAAGAAATATTGTCCCTATAAGTTTCTCTTCATTTATTGCTTTAATCCAGTTGTCAACAATTGAAGTTAGAGCCGTTTCACAAGAATAATTTGTGCGAAAGCCAGATTGATTTGGTTGAAAAAGAGAGTTAGCTTCAAGAAATGATTTTAGGTGATCACTAACATGTCTTTCTAGAATTTTTGACAGGACTGGTAGTATTGAAATTGGTCTGTAATTGCTTACTTCATTCTTGTTGCCCTTCTTATGTATAGGTGTAACTTTTGCTTTTTTAAATATTGAAGGAAATATGCCATTTGATATACTGAGATTAAAATATCTTTTTCTAAGGGTTTGGAAATAATTTTAGAACTCATTTTAAGAAATTTAGGTCCTATACCATCTAGACCAGTTGATTTTTTGAAATCAAGAGATTGAAGTTCTTTGATTATGAATTGTTCAGTAATTTCTGGTATTGTAAATGGAGAATCAGTCTTTGAATGCATTTCAATAAACTCATGCAGTTTTATTTCATCTTCTTGTAATAAATTTGAACAATTTGCTGGAGCAGATTTAAAAATATCAATGAAATAGTTATTGAAAACTTCAGCTGTTTTTAGTGGGTCTGTAATTTTATTTCCATCTTCATCTTGAATATAACTTGTCTGGTGATTAGAAGATTTCCCTGATAATTGTTTGAGATTTTTCCACATTTCTTTAGCATTGTTTTTATTGTTATTTATTGTTTCTGAGTAGTAACTTTTCTTAGAACTAGAAATCAGGTTTTTAGTCCCCTACCGGTTTACCGGAGGGGACTTTAGGTTTACCCTCCGTCCGTCTGTCCGTCCGTCAGTCCGTCCGTCTGTCCGTCCGTCAGTCCGTCCGTCCACAAAACTGGATCCCGCGATAACGCAAAAAGTACTGAAAATATTTTAATGAAACTTGATATATGGATAGATGGCAGTATGGAGATTATGCACGTCTTTTTCTTTTCTTCCTATGTTGAAAATTCTGGTTGCTATGGCAACAAATAGACTGAAAATATGACAAATTTTACACATAAACTGGATCCCGCGATAACGCAAAAAGTACTGAAAATATTTTTATGAAACTTGATATATGGATAGATGGCAGTATGGAGATTATGCACGTCTTTTTCTTTTCTTCCTATGTTGAAAATTCTGGTTGCTATGGCAACAAATAGACTAAAAATATGGCAAATTTTACACATAACCTGGATCCAGTGATAACACAAAAAGTACTGAAAATATGTTTATGAAACTTGACATATGGGTAGATGGCAGTATGGAAATTATGCACATCCTTTTCTTATCTTCCTATATTGAAAATTCTGGTTGCTATGGCAACAAATAGACTGAATTTCAAGATTTCTTATTCTAGTTTTTAAGTTTTTTGACTATAAGTTCTTTATTTCTTAAGGTATTTTCTTCAAACTTTAAATATAAGTTGCTTGTCATCAACCACATCATATGTGACAAGGTTTACAACTCTAGTACAAAATTTATCAGAATTACCTCCCTTGAACTTAAAATTTTTATGAAAAAAACACGTTTTTTTTAATAACTTCTTTTTCTGAATGTATCTACTTCAAACTTCATATAAATGTTTCTTATTGTCACTCAACATTTGTGAGTGTTCAATACTCTAGCAAGACTATTTCCAGAATTATGCCCCTTTTGAACTTAGACTTTTTTTTGAGAAATTGGTAATTTTTACTCCAACTTCTTCAATCATGATAGGATTTTAAAAATGTTATATTTTGATAACAGGGATGTTTAAAAAATAACTTTAGAGTGTCCTTCAGTCCGTCTGTCTGTACATAAAAACTGTTTCCTGTGATCACTTTTAAAGAACTTTTTCAACAAATTTACTTGGCCCTTCAGAATGTTGCTTGGGCTCTTACCGGTAGGGGACTTATGGATTGCTTGCAAAACTATGATAATTGCTTGTTAACTTTGTTTCTCCAATACTTATAATCTTCATTATTATTTATTTTTTTAGCTTTATCTCTTTGTTTAGAGGCATGAAGAATATCAGGATTGTACCAGTCTGGAAGATGTGTGTGTTTTACACGTTTTCGTTTTAGAGGGGCATGTTCATTTAATACCTGACTAAATAAAGAGTTGAAACAATCCAAGGCATCATTTGGATCTTCAAATATTTCTATCAATGACCAAGGTTGTTGTTCCAGAGATTCAAGAAATTCTTTCTCATCAAATTTTTTAACATTTCGGTACTGTATTATCTGATGTAAAGACTTTTTTATAATTGTATTTGAAATTTTGCGTGTGAAACAAATTGGAAAATGATCACTTATTGACAACTGAGGGATAGTAATTTCAGAAATATTATGAGGGAAATTTGTATATAGGTGATCTATTATGGTCTTTGATGTTTTAGTTACTCTGGTGGGTTCTTCAACAACCTGCTTTAAGTTGAAACTGTTAGTAATATTATTCCAACAAGTGTTGTTAGTAGATAGTGTTAGTGGATCATAATTATAGTTGAAATCTCCAGTTAAAATAATTTCCTTGTTTTCAATATATATCTTATCTAATATTTGTTCTAAATCCAAGTTCCAGTTTGCAGGTGATGATGGGGGTCTGTAAATATATCCTAATATAAACGTTTTTTGTTGATTGTTCTTGATTTCAAGCCAGATGGCTTCAATGTTCTCTTTTTGTAAATCACTCCGCGGAAAACAAGAAAAATTTTCATTAACATATAATATAAGTCCACCCCCATTTGTTTTTCCTGTCCATTCGAAACATTTGATATCCTTTAAACTGGAATTCATTATCTGAGAAGCTGTCATTTAAAAATGTTTCACAAAGTCCAATAATGTCTAGATAAGAATGAGTATGCAACAACATTTTTAATTCATCCAGTTTAGGATACAGATAATGTATATTAAGATGGAGAAATTTCATCCCTTGTTTGGATAAAAAGTTGGGTTCTTTAAAGCTAGAAGGGCTGGTTTGGTCTATAGTGTTATTATCTGTTTTATCATTATTTTTGTATTTGTTTTCAAAAATTAACACTATCAATATTAAAATAATTGGTATTTGAAGATTCTTTATTGTCTGGAAGGACTGTGTGCATATTTGTTTGCTGTTCTAGTAAAAAGACACTCTGATTGTTTTCTATCTTTGAAGGGGTGGGTATCTGTACATCCATGGTGGTAAGTTCCATGCCCCAGGTGGGTGATGGAAGTGTTGAAAGCCCCAGGGGATGTTTGGTCTCTTGTAGTGTTGGTACCGTGGTGTTCTGTATGAGTGGCTGGCTTGACGAAAATTTCCTTGGGTGTTCCTTTGGTTGATGTTGAGTATTTTTCTTATTGTGGCTTTTAATAGTTTTGCAAATACTGCAGCGCCATGACTATTTAGGTGAACTTCATTTGAATAAAGAGATTGATTTGTCTGCTGATTTTTCAGAAAGGAATTTGTATGGTCAATAAAAGTCATACTGTTTTCATTACAGAGGTTTCTTAAGAGTTCATTTGTATTTGATATCTTTTCCGAGTACCTTTTATCTGTTTTCATAGGCAGTATTGAAGAAATGATTATTTTAACATGTGGGTTGATTTGCTTCAAAAGTTCTGTCAGGTCATACAAATGCTGCTTTATTTCCTCTGGCTGATCACCATGCAAGATGTTATTAATTCCAGCATGAATGACAAAAACATCAGTATTCTTCATATGTGGCTGGTTGGCATTGGGGGACATTTTGCTATGGATATCCTTAACATGGGCTCCTCCTTGAGACTTTATCTTAACATCAGTTTTGTGTGTTGACATTTTATCTGTCCTCAATACTTTTGTAACCGAGTCCCCTAGAATAAAGACTGAGTTTTTTGAGGTGTCTTCTTTGTCATTGAGGTCTATTTCAATGGGATTGCGGTAACTACCAGTATTTACAGTTCTGCTTGGTTGTTCTGTGTTTTCATATTTTGGTGCTGATTCTGATTGAGAGTTATCTTTCTTTGTCTGTTTCCTCATTTCTGAACTGAGCAAAGAAATATCATTTGATGATGCTGCTTTCTTGTGGATATTCATCAAGGTGCAAATATTTTGTTTGATGGTAGTCATATCATCCATTATTTCTTTTGAACATTCACATTGTGTTTTATCCTTATCACTTTCAATGCTTTTTATTGCAAATTTATTGATAGTCAGCTTTTGTGTTTCTTCTGTCACGACACTATTTATTTTCTTAAGGTTGTCAATTTCCTCACTTTGTACCAAGCATTTTGCATTTGCCTCTGCCAGTTTACGCTCCAAGGTATCAGATTTTAATGAAATTGAACGAATATGTTTGCTCTGTTCAGAAACTTTTTTCCTGGTATCTTCAAGGGTTGCTTTTATTTTTTCAGCAGAGTCTAAAGCCTTTGAAAGTCTGTTTCCTTGCTCGCTGTACTTTGCCTTCAACTGAGTATTTTCTTTCTCAAGCCTTCTTATTTGATTTTTCATTTCTTCATTTTTCTGTTTTAGTATTTCTGTTTCGTTTCTTTTATTTTCACCTATCTGTGTTGGATTATGAGGATTTTCTAGTGTCAAAGAACAAGGAGAGCTCACATCATTTTTTTCACAAAAGTTAGTAGTGATTACTTTACTGTCAGCTGTTTTACTGTCATCATTTTCTGCAGAAAAAGAGTTATTTGGTTCAAGTATTTCTTTTCTTAGTGTTTGATCATTGTCATGATTGCCATCACAGCATTCTTTAACTTCTATGCTCATTATGTGTTTGGTTGCTTTTTCTCTCAATTTGTTTTGTATGTGTGTTTCTTGTGGTTTTTAGCTCGACTTTTCTATGAAAAGGGGAGCTATCCTACTCGCCCCGGCGTCGGCGTCGGCGTCGGCGTCGGCGTTGGCGTCACACCTTGGTTAAGTTTTTCGTACCACCCCACTTTATTTCAGAAGTATTACAAGTATGGCTTTGAAACTTACCATACTTGTTCACCATCATAACCTCCATCTACAGACAAGAGTACATAACTCTGTCAAGGTTTTTGACAGAATTATGGCCCTTTTTTGACTTAGAAAGTGTATTGAGCTTGGTTAAGTTTTTTGTACCACCTCACTTTATTTCAAAACCATTGGAGGTATTGCTTTGAAACTGACCATACTTGTTTACCATCACGACCTTCATCAACAGACAAGAGGACATAACTCTGTCAAGGTTTTTGACAGAATTATGCCCCTTTTTGACTTAGAAAATACATTGAATATGGGTAAAATCCACTTATTGCCTTAACCCTTTGAGATATTGCTTTGAAACTTTTAATGCTATTTCACATCATTACCCCCATCTGTACGCAAGAGAAGGTAACTCTGTCAAGGATTTGTTTAATACTATTAAATTTATTTAAGGCTCAACTCAGTTTTTTTTTCTTTCTTACCAGCCCTCTTTTGACTTAAACATTTCAAACTTTGCTGCAGTGTTCAAGGGTATCACACAATTCAGTAAAATAATTCTTCACTAAATATCTTAATGCTCATGGCCATTGTTCACTTTAAAAATACAGAGATTCTTGTATTGCCTTTTACTGCAAAAACTTTTTTTATTGGCAAGCAATAAAAAAGTCGAGCGCGCTGTCTTACGGACAGCTCTTGTTTATTATATTGGTGATTTAATGGTGTTGCTGAGTGACTGGCTGGTTTAAAACCACATGTTTCTGATTTGTTTGACAGTACATCATTAAGACATTTGTTGAAATAATCTTTATCAACAGGTGGCCCTCCTTTCTTAGCTACCTTTTCTGCTTTCTTCATTTGTTTAGCAACTTTCAGAAGTCCTTTGTCTGGAGATGGGCCAAATAGTTTGGTAGAAACAGTTGTTAATATGTTACTTGACTTAGATTTTTTCTTCAGCTTAGGGATATATTGGTTCAATGTGTATGGTGAATTTGGTTTGCTCTGTTGATCTACAGTTTCATTTACTTTTGTTGATGTTTTAAGCTTTGTTGAAAGGGTCTGAAAAATGGTATTTTTCCATACTCTGCATCCTGGTCCCTGGATTAGCATAGTTAAGGTATTATAAACTGTTATTACAACCTTTTTGTCTGTAATGTAGATAGTTGTGGATAATCCAGTTTCATCTTTTGTTGGTGTAAATTGATACAACTGTTGTAACAACTCCAATAATTCTTCTTTAGTGGATTGGTGATAAAAATTAATTGACACACAATCTGCCACTTCACTAACAACCATATCAAAAAGTTTTCCATTATTGCAATCAGTATAATCTGCAGAAAGATCACATTCAGAGAAGCCACTAAAGCTGTCACAGTCTGTAGAGGTGTTGACATCCATTATATTTTAAAAGAGTATGATATAAGAAGTTAAGAGGATTAAGTTTTCACATTTTCTGATTTTGTACATTATTCTTTCACCGATTAGCATGCGTCTGCTAGCAATAGTCTGAATTATGTAGACGCTCATTAATAGCGCTCTGATATCTGTATTTAGCTCAAAAGGATTTCAAAATGGCAGCGCCCAGTTATCTAAGGATTTTTTCACAGCTCATTAGGTATATCCCAGGATATATATATTTTTGAAATTTTCATTTACTTTTAATTTGATTTCATTCATGTTATCTAAGAGCGCTACAGCCCTCACGAGGCCTTTGGCCCCGCTCAGACTTTCCGCGTATCAATTTTCTTTAAAGGTGTTAATATGTAAAGATTGATGTTTTTTTGGTTCTTTTTTATTAGCTCACCTGTCACAAAGTGACAGGGTGAGCTTTTGTGATCGCTTTTCGTCCGGCGTCCGTCCGGCGTCCGTCGTCCGTCCATAAACTTTTGCTTTAAATGACATCTCCTCATAAACCACTAAGCCAATTTCATCCAAACTTCACAGGAATGTTCCTTTGGTGGTCACCTTTAAAAATTGTTCAAAGAATTTAATTCCATGCAGAACTCTGGTTGCCATGGCAACCGAAAGAAAAATCTTTAAATATCTTCTTTTAAACAACCCTAAGAGCTAGAGCTTAGATATTTGGCATGAAACATCTTCTAATGAGTGTCTACCAAGTTTGTTCAAATAAAAGCCCTGGGGTCAAAATTGGCCCCGCCCCAGGGGGTCATTGATTTTCCCTATATGCATATAGTAAAAACTTAAAATATCTTCTTCTAAAGAACCCAAAGAGCTAGAGCTAAGATATTTGGCATGAAACATCTTCTAGTGAATGCCTACCAAGTTTGTTCAAATAAAAGCCCTGGGGTCAAAATTGGCCCCGCCCCGGGGGGTCATTGATTTTCCCTATATGCATAATTAGTAAAAACTTAAAAATCTTCTTTTAAAGAACTGTAAGAGCTAGAGCTAAGATATTTGGCATGAAACATCTTCTAGTGAATGTCTACCAATTTTGTTCAAATAAAAGCCCTGGGGTCAAAATTGGCCCCGCCCCAGGGGGTCATTGATTTTCCCTATATGCATATAGTAAAAACTTAAAATATCTTCTTCTAAAGAACTGTAAGAGCTAGAGCTAAGATATTTGGCATGAAACATCTTCTAGTGAGTGTCTACCAAGTTTGTTCAAATAAAAGCCCTGGGGTCAAAATTGGCCCTGCCCCAAGGGGTCATAGATTTTCCATATATGCATATAGTAAAAACTTAAAAAATCTTTTTTAAAGAACCCAAAGAGCTAGAGCTAAGATATTTGGCATGAAACATCTTCTAGTGAGTGTCTACCAAGTTTGTTCAAATAAAAGCCCTGGGGTCAAAATTGGCCCCGCCCCATGGGGTCATTGATTTTCCCTATATGCATATAGTAAAAACTTAAAAATCTTCTTTTAAAGAACTGTAAGAGCTAGAGCTTAGATATTTGGCATGAAACATCTTCTAGTGAATGTCTACCAAGTTTGTTCAAATAAAAGCCCTGGGGTCAAAATTGGCCCCGCCCCATGGGGTCATTGATTTTCCCTATATGCATATAGTAAAAACTTAAAAAATCTTCTTTTAAAGAACCCAAAGAGCTAGAGCTAAGATATTTGGCATGAAACATCTTCTAATGAGTGTCTACCAAGTTTGTTCAAATAAAAGCCCTGGGATCAAAATTGGCCCGCCCCAGGGGGTCATTGATTTTCCCTATATGCATATAGTAAAAACTTAAAATATCTTCTTTTAAAGAACTCAAAGAGCTAGAGCTAAGATATTTAGCATGAAACATGTTCTAATGGGTGTCTACCAAGTATGTTCAAATAAAAGCCCGGGGGTCAAAACTGGCCCTGCCCCGGGGGTCATTGATTTTCCTTATATGTGTATAGCAAAAACTTAAAAATCTTCTTTGAAAAAACCCAAATAGCTAGAGTTTAGATATTAAGCATGAAACATCTTTAAGTAAATATCTACAAAGTTTGTTCAAATAAAAGCCCGGGGGTCAAAACTGGCCCTGCCCCAGGGGTGTCATTGTTTTTAACTACATTGTATATGTGTATAGTAAAAACTTTAAAAATCTTCTTTTAAAAAACCTAATGAGCTAGAACTTATAGATGTTTAGCATGAAACATCTTCTTATGGGTGTCTACCAAGTCTGTTCAAATAAAAGCCGTTGAGTAAAAAATTGGCCCGGGGGGGGGGGGGGGGGGGGGGGGCTATATACAGGTGAGCGACCTCAGGGCCATCATAAATTTCTTTTCTATTTGTTAAAGTTAACTATCATTTATACTTGATACACAATTTTTTTTCTGAAATTTATAGATTAATTAACCAAAATGTATTTTTTCAAGAGGTGTAAAGGTAGTTATGGATAGCACTGTACATGTATGTAAAGAGGTATCATATGCTTGTCCATTTATGATTAATCAACATGTTTCTCAATGTACATACATCACTACACACATAAATTTGAATGTGGAAAGAATTTAACCAGCAACAGATTTTGTTTTGATATCATATAAGGAAAACCTCTTTTACAGGTTTTAATTTGTAAGACAAGTTATCTGATTGTGCAATAAGATTGAGAAAATTGGCTGTAAAAGTTATTGACCAAGGAACAAGTTGACAAAAATAGTAACTAGTTAACCAACGTCCAATGGACAAGTGGATAAAAGGACCAGCTTACTTGAAATTGTCCCTGTGCACCATCTGTGCAGGGTGGGTCTTTTACCTGCCAGGGATTTGAAAATCAGAGTCGCTGTTATCACTCTTTGCCTTATAGGCAGGGTTACAATTGAAGGTGCATTATCGTGTGGTATGTTTGGTGATATGTTAAATCATCAAGATAGGGTCATGTAATTGTTTCTTTGGTCAAGCCATTTAATTGAAAATAATTCCAAGGGCAAAGCTAATGATTATGTTTAACCTAGGAATTAAGATGTCGTAAAACATAATCATATTGATTAAACTACACATTTCAGGTGATCAAATATCAAGTTATGAGTGAGAAGAAACCATTCGTAAAACCAGAGCCACCAGAGGGCGGATGTCATTTCTTTGTGGATCGTAAAAGAAGATATTGCCGGTTCAAACCAACAAAGGATTCAACTTACTGTGCTGAACATGCTAGTGTCTTTGGAGTAAGAATTAAATACTTACAGCTTTACTTTGATGACTCATTTTATGTTCAGATATATAATTGTTTAATCAGTAAAATGATTGCCACCATAACAAAAGGCAAACATACTGTCCAGAACATCAAACTATTCATTTATATTTTGTCTAAGCTAATATATTGATCTGTAGCACAAATAATCTTATATGGATGACAGCATTGTCGTGTTAGTTGAGGTCACTACATTGTCTGACAATAACAAAGATGTAATTTCCTACATAGAATAAAATGAATGTCTGTGCAGCTGAACTATTTGATGGTTTGTTTACTACTGGTAGAAGCTTATAGTTTAGTTAACATAAAGATTGTGTTGAAATGTATATTTAATTTTAATTAAATGGTAGCATAATGGTTTTTTATTATACCCCCAAAAACGAAGTTTGGGGGGGTATATAGGAGTCACCCGGTGGTCGGTCGGTCGGTCGGTTGGTCCAGACGTCCGTTGCATTTTCCTTGTCCGGAGCATAACTTGAAGACTAATGGTTGGAATTCAATATAACTACATACAATGGTCAAGCACATTGAGAGGAAGTGCAGTTCACAAGAACCATAACTCTATCTTGACTAATTACAGAGTTATTGCCCTTTGTTACTTTTCCTTGTCCGGGGCATAACTTGAAAACTACTGGTTGGAATTCAAAACAACTTCATACAATTGTCAAACACAATAAGGGGAAGTGCAGTGCACAAGAACCATAACTCTACCTAAAGTAATTACAGAGTTATTGCCCTTTGTTGCTTTTCCATTGCTTTTTTTTGTCCGGACCATAACTTGAAGACTAAATGTTTGAATTCAATATAACTACATACAATGGTCAAGCACATTGAGAGGAAGTGCAGTGCACAAGAACCATAACTCTATCTTGACTAATTACAGAGTTATTGCCCTTTGTTACTTTTCCTTGTCCGGGGCATAACTTGAAAACTACTGGTTGGAATTCAAAACAACTTCATACAATTGCCAAACACAATAAGGGAAAGTGCAGTGCACAAGAACCATAACTCTATCTAAAGTAATTACAGAGTTATTGCCCTTTGTTGCTTTTCCATTGCTTTTTTTTTGTCCGGACCATAACTTTAAGACTAATAGTTTGAATTCAATATAACTATATATAATGGTCAAGCACATTGAGAGGAAGTGCAGTGCGTAAGAACCATAACTCTATCTTGACTAATTACAGAGTTATTGCCCTTTGTTACTTTTCCTTGTCCGGGGCATAACTTGAAAACTACTGGTTGGAATTCAAAACAACTTCATACAATTGTCAAACACAATAAGGGGAAGTGCAGTGCACAAGAACCATAACTCTATCTAAAGTAATTACAGAGTTATTGCCCTTTGTTGCTTTTCCATTGCCTTTTTTGTCCGGACCATAACTTGAAGACTAATGGTTGGAATTCAATATAACTTCATACAATGGTCAAGCACATTGAGAGAAAGTGCAGTGCACAAGAACCATAACTCCATCTTGACTAATTACAGAGTTATTGCCCTTTGTTACTTTTCCTTGTCCAGAGCATAACTTGAAAACTACTGTTTGGAATTCAATACAACTTCATACAGTTGTCAAGGACATTAAAAGGAAGTGCAGTGCACAAGAGCCATAACTCCATTTTGACAAAATACAGAGTTACTGCCCTTTGATGCTTTTCCTTGTCAGGAGCATAACTTAAAACATACTGGTTGGAATTCAAAACAACTTCATACAATGGTCAAGCACAATAAGAGGAAGTGCAGTGCACAAGAACTATAACTCTATCTTCAGTATTTATAGAGTTATTGCCCTTTGTTCCTTTTCTTTGTCTTTCTGGACTTATTACAGAGTAATTCAATTAAACTTCATCAATGGCCAACCACATTGAAAGGAAATGCAACATATAAGAACCACAATTATCTTTAATTGCCCACAACCATAACTCTATATTTCAATTCTTTTACAAGGTATTCTATTAAAAGTAACATCCTCATTTCAGAAGCAGTCTTGTGGGGGTATTAATCACATTTAGTGATACTTCTAGTTTATCTTGATAAGCTGCTAGCAGACATTTTTCCATTCCATTTTTGTTGATACATATATTTTGTCCTGATATTGTTTAAAGTACATTGTAATTAAATTATTAACAGAAATTTAATTTTTAGGTTGATTTGGGAAGAAAGAGAATTGAATGCCCATATGATTCGAAACAGTGAGTTAAATTACTAAAGTAAAAATTAATATTGAATCTAAAAATTTTGATGCTGTTTTTGAAAAAGAAATAATAGTAAAACAACTATGTGCTTTTACTTTTACAAGTGGCAAAAATATTCAAAAAAAGAGCATTTAGATTTATTTATAATTTGTGAACCATTTAGTAAAGGTTTTTTTACCCCGCGCACAACAAAGTTGTAAGGGGGGTATACTGGAATCAGCTTGTCCGTCCGTACGGCTGTCCGTCCGGCCGTCCGTCCGTCGTTTTTTTCTTCTCCGCCCAATAACTTAAGATTCCTTTGACCCTTAGTCTTCATATTTGGCATGGAGGTTAGTCATGATTAGTAGATGACCCCTATTGATTTTGAGGTCACTAGGTCAAAGGTCAAGGTCACAGGGGCCTTGACTTCAAAAAGCTTGTCCACCCAATAACTTAAGATTCCTTTGACCTACAGTCTTCATATTTGGCATGGAGGTTAGTCATGATTAGTAGATGACCCCTATTGATTTTGAGGTCACCAGGTCAAAGGTCAAGGTCACAGGGGCCTTGACTTTAAAAAGCTTGTCCGCCCAATAACTTAAGATTCCTTTGACCCACAGTCTTCATATTTGGCATGGAGATTAATCATGATTGGTAGATGACCCCTATTGATTTTGTGGTCACTAGATCAAAGGTCAAGGTCACAGGGGCCTTGACTTCAAAAAGCTTGTCCGCCCAATAACTTAAGATTCCTTTGACCTACAGTCTTCATATTTGGCATGGAGGTTAGTCATGATTAGTAGATGACCCCTATTGATTTTGAGGTCACCAGGTCAAAGGTCAAGGTCACAGGGGCCTTGACTTCAAAAAGGTTTTCTGCCCAATAACTTAAGATTCCTTTGACCCAGTCTTCATATTTGGCATGGAGGCTAGTCATGATTAGTAGATGACCCCTATTGATTTTGAGGTCACCAGGTCAAAGGTCAAGGTCACAGGGGCCTTGACTTCAAAAAGCTTGTCCGCCCAATAACTTAAGATTCCTTTGACCCATAGTCTTCATATTTGGCATTGAGGTTAGTCATGATTAGTAGATGACCCCTATTGACTTTGAGGTCACCAGGTCAAAGGTCAAGATCACAGGGGCCTTGACTTCAAAAAGCTTGTCCGCCCTATAACTTAAGATTCCTTTGACCCACAGTCTTCATATTTGGCTTGGAGACTAGTCATGATTAGTAGATGACCCCTATTGTTTTTGAGGTCACCAGGTCAAAGGTCAAGGTCACAGGGGCCTTGACTTCAAAAAGCTTGTCCGCCCAATAACTTAAGATTCCTCTGACCCACAGTCTTCATATTTAGAATGGAGGTTAGTCATGATTATTAGATGACCCCTATTGATTTTGAGGTCACCAGGTCAAAGGTCAAGGTCACAGGGACTTTGACTTCAAAAAGTTTATCTGCCCAATAACTTTAGATTCCTTTGACCCACAGTCTTCATATTTGGCATGGATGTTGATCATGATTAGTAGATGACCCCTTTTGATTTTGAGGTCACTGGATCAAAGGTCAAGGTCATAGAGACTTTGACTTCAAAAAGTTTGTCCACCCATTAACTTAAGATTCCTTTGACCCATAGTCTTCATATTTGGCATGGATGTTGATCATGACTATAAGGTGACCCCTATTGATTTTGAGGTCACTGGGTCAAAGGTCAAGGTCACAGGGACCTTGACAAAAAAAAAAGCTTTTCTTCTCAATTGCTAAAGAATGTCCTGTCCGCAATGTATTGATTTTGACATTTTCACATTTGAAGCATGTAGAATACATAACTTAGCAATGCACTGGCTTAGTAACCTCAGATTTGGCAGGGAGGTTGTCCTTGAGCTCTAAATGGCCACTGTTGATTCTGACAAAGTGGTATGCGGGGGTATTCACGCCATGATAGTGGCAGTTCTAGTTTTGACTAATGCAGTCACCCATTTGTCGGCGTTGGCGTCCCTGTGGTTAAGTTTTTGCGTGTAAGCAAGTATCTTCATAACTACTGAAGGGATTGGATTGTAGGTTCACACACTTTTTCTCTGTGATTATCTAACATGATTAGAACAAGTCCCATAACTCCGGTTGTTTTTTTGTGTGCATATTTATGCCCCTTTTTCGACTTAG
The DNA here is from genome assembly GCF_026571515.1 of Ruditapes philippinarum. NCBI lineage: Eukaryota > Metazoa > Mollusca > Bivalvia > Venerida > Veneridae > Ruditapes > Ruditapes philippinarum. The sequence goes on from NW_026861044.1 coordinate 75,436, forward strand.
AAATTCTTGGTTAAATTTTTGCGTGTAAGAAAGTATCTCCATAACTACTGAAAGGAATGGATTGTAAGTTCATTCACTTTTTCTCTGTAATTATCTAACATGATTAGCACAAGTCCCATAACTCCGATTGTTTTTTTGCATCTTAAAGTGACATTATGCTCATATTTTCATTGTCAAGTTCAGGTGAATGGACTTTATATTTCAAAAGATTGACTGTTTAAATGATGTTTGACCAACAGATTATATTGGAGAATGTTAAGGATAAAATTTGAAATCTGCTTAAAATATAAAAAGACTGCCCCACTCTTTTTATAAATTGAACGTTACAGGTAGATTCTAAATGACATTCACTGAAATTGTGTTCGAATCTGGTGGTTATTTATTTTTTATGCAAAGTAAATTATTAAATCAAAAGGAATGATGGCAAAATGAAAATTTATTTTGACTCTCACCTGTTCACTCACTATATACCTTTAGATGGGCATAATGTCACTTTAATGCCCCTTTTTCGACTTGAAATTCTTGGTTAAGTTTTTGCGTGTAAGCAGACCTGTATCTCCATAACTACTGAAGGGATTGGATTGAAACTTCACACACTTGTTCTCTGTGATTATCTAATATGATTGGCACAAGTCCCATAACTCTGATTTGCTTTTTTGCATAATTATGCCACTTTTTTGACTACTGAAGGGTTTGTGCCTTTTTTTGGGACAATTTTATGCATTCATAATAATGAAGCAGTGATTTACTTGGTAAAACATCTTAATAACAAACCTTTGTACCTTTTTGGACAATTTTATGTATTCATATAGGTAAGTATTATTATTCTCAATGAAACACCCTTTTGACAATTTTTTCGAATAGTCGAGCATCGCTGTCCTCCGACAGTTCTTGTTTTATAATGGTGCCAGTTTAGTTTGAGCTTCTGCTCTTTATTGTATATTTATATGTGATTCCAATTCTTACCAAATATCTCTTGCAGTACATGCTATGCTGACAAACTAAATCACCATATGAAGAAATGTCCAAGTAAACCAAAGCAAATGCCTGTAAGTTAATATTTCTCTTATAATGTTAATTTATCATTCAAAGTTGTTTTTGCTTAACTATTTATTTGGAGTTGTGCAGTTATAGGTTATCTGGTGGAATTCTTGTTTTTATTGTATAAAATTTATAACAGTCATGTTTTGATGTCTATGATAAAAATGGGACTAGAAATTGGTGCACAATCATGGAGAAAGCTTTGTATATGTGTTAATATTGTTTGATACAGGTACAATACATACAGGAATAAATATCTTATAATTTCAATCCACCATGCAAATTAAATATACTGGTAGGAAATCAATGTATCTTATGAAGAAGTTCTAACTCACGTCTCAGAAAGAAAACATATTCTTGGAACCTTCATCATAGTACATGTAAGTGATATATACCTTAACTGATATTAATGTACTCATGTAAAAATGTAAAAACTCTTCTTATAAATTTTATTTTATAAGTTTACTTTACTAACATTTTTCACATTCTCAATTTTTTAAAGAGAGAACATTCGTCCTACACTAGGGACTAACATAATAATTCTTTCTTTCAGGCTTACTACAGTGCTGGAATAAATTCCGGAGATGATGCTGGCGAGACAGTTCCTGATCCAAAAGTAATTTACTTTCTTACTTTCTTCTGTTTATAATCTAACTTCTATCTTCACACAGTTGTTAGCCAACTATCTTTATAGAATATGATACACAAATTCAGTGACTCTTTGAGAGGATTGTTCCATCTTACTGTTGGACGTAGACATAAACAACAAGTGTATTCTACTAAACCTGATATTGTTCAGCTTACCTTTATGAAGACTTTGTTAATGAAAAATGTATAGATTTTTGTTTGACTTTAACTGGCAAGAATAATCTTAATTAAATATATAATTATGCATGTATATATATTCTAAAAATTTAACAATTCTGCAAATTAACACACAATTCAATTTTTTTCTACTGACTATATGATGAACAAACAAAGAAACGTAGAATTTTGTCCTGAATATTGTTCAACTTGTACAATTATGATTGTACAATGTATTAAGATATGAGCCGTGCTATGACAAAACCAACATATTGCATTTGCGACCAGCATGGATCCAAGCCAGCCTGCACTCCGTGCAGTCTGATCAGGATCCATGCTGTTTGCTTACAAAACCTATTACAAGTAGAGAATCTGATAGCGAACAGCATGGATCCTGATCAGACTGTGCGAATGCACAGGCTGGTCTGGATCCATGCTGGTCGCAAACGCAGTATGTTGGTTTTGTTGTGACGCGGCTCACAGCACTATAAATTTTATATTACAGGAGACCGTGTTGACAGTTCCTATAGAGGAGTTACAGTCTTTCATTGTAAAAGTGAATAAGTTATATGATGGTAAGTGTTTATCTGTATCATTTATAAACCTTCATATAAACACTTTTTTTAACAGTTGACAATTAAACTCCTGCTGCAGAATCGTTCTTACTGAATAGTCATTTAGATAATATCATAGCATTTAGACATTCTTTTATTAATAAAACATTTAAAAATCATTTTACAATGCCAATGGTCCCTATCAAGATTACTAAAGACCATGTAAATATACAACTCATTGTTTGTAGCAATGTTCTGTCTACAGTGAACCTTTTATATACCTCCCAAAGCATATTGCACTATAATTGGTATGTAGCGACTCCCTGTGAGATGTGTTTAAAGGCTCTAATATTTAATCCAAAATTAGTTATATCATTTCTTGTAATGTTTTAGAACATGTAGGAGTATTAGAGGAGGAAATACTGACACATGAGTGTCTCAGAGACGAGTTAGAAAATCACTCATACGGCAATGCTGCTTTACGTCACAGAAAACAACAGGTGTGTGACCGTTATCTCTTACTCACTTTGATTAAAAAACATTTTTAATTGATTCTTTAGTGAATTCTTTTTTTATTGTATTGCTGGTTTTAACTGGATTTCTTTTATTTGTAGTTCTCTTTTAACAGTTTTTAGATTTTTTTCTTCGGTTTATTTTGTACTTTTTAACAGATCATTTTTGTGATTGTTTTTACATCTAAATTATAACAGGTAAAGTTTTCATTAATTTATTCAGGCATCACTTATAGGTCAGATGGAGAAGTTGGGCTTGTTGACAGAGGGGAAATGTTTCTTGGAAATGGGGGCAGGGAAAGGTGAGTTGGCTTGATACATCACATTAGTAAATATATTAATCCAGGGACATAAGTAGGTGATATTTTATTAAAAAGGAAATAATGTCTGTTAAAGTATCAAGATAAAATATCAAGTAAAGGAGCTAATAGTCATTAAGATTAATGATGATGTTGTTTTGTAGGTCAGTTATCACATTGGTTACATGGTGCTGTAGAGAAATATAAAGATATAGGATTTGTGTTGATTGATAGAAGTCATGTTAGAAATAAGGTAACTTTTACATATTTATTGATCCAGTTTCTAATATCAAAAAATGTTTATTTTTATTATCTCTTGAAAAACACACAACCAACATGGGCCAGTTTGATAATCCAATCTTTTTCTCAAACTAACTTAGATACCATTTATCATAGGGCTTATTTGACCTCTATTTGAAATAAATCATATCTAGATATTTTTGCATGAATTTCTGCCCTTAGATATTCAACATGGCCAAATATACATGTTTGTACATGTGCTCATAGAGCCTTCAGTTATTTATCTTTACATTAGAAATTTAGTCAAATTTAGATGGTTTGAATGAATGAAGAATATATTATGTTATTTCAGATGGATAATCTACATAAAGAGGAGATGATTATGGAGAGAATAAAGATTGATATTGAACACCTCAGACTTGGTATGTATAGGAGATATACACTTTCAAGTTACAAGCAGCTTATAATTACATGTGTCTGTATTGAGTTGGTGCCTTTAAGGACGTTTTTGGGAGTTTTCATATAGACATATAGGCAAAATTAAAACTGTTCAATAGAATTTATTTAAACTTAGCACATTGTTAGAATATGATATCAGAAACATTTTAAGCGGGAAAAAAATGGGGTCACCATTCTCATTTTCGAGTTATCTGCTCTTGAATTTGAGTTTTTCGTTAAATTCAAGGGCAGATAATTTACAATGAGGGGAAACAATACAATTTTTTTCTTATTTTCATGAAGCTTACCTTCCTTTTAGTCGATATGCAAAATTTCAAGAACAAATTTAGAGTGGGTAGTTTTTTTTCCATATTTTCTTTTTACCTGTGCATTTTTTCTTAAAAAATGCCCTATTTATGCCCCCATTTCGAAGAAAAGGGGGTATATTGCTTTGCACTTGTCGGTCCGTCGGTCCGTAGACCAAATGGTTTCCGAGTGATAACTAAAGAACCCTTAGGCCTAGGAACTTCAAACTTGGTATGGTGATTGGTCATGACCAGTAGATGACCCCTATTGATTTTGGGGTCAAGGGGTCAAAGGTCAAGGTCACATTGACCTTGAAAGCAAAAACGGTTTCCGATCAATAACTAAAGAACCTTAAGGCCTAGGAACTTCAAACTTGGTATGGTGATTGGTCATGACCAGTAGATGATCCCTATTGATTTTGGGGTCAAGGGGTCAAAGGTCAAGGTCACATTGACCTTGTAAGCAAAAACGGTTTCCGATCAATAACTAAAGAACCTTAAGGCCTAGGAACTTCAAACTTGGTATGGTGATTGGTCATGATCAGTAGATGACCCCTATTGATTTTGGGGTCAAGGAGTCAAAGGTCAAGGTCACATTGACCTTGAAAGCAAAAACGGTTTCCGATCAATAACTAAAGAACCTTAAGGCCTAGGAACTTCCAACTTGGTATGGTGATTGGTCATGACCAGTAGATGACCCCTATTGATTTTGGGGTCAAGGGGTCAAAGTTCAAGGTCACATTGACCTTGAAAGTAAAAACGGTTTCCGATCAATAACTAAAGAACCTTAAGGCCCAGGAACTTCAAACTTTGTATGGTGATTGGTCATGATCAGTAGATGACCCCTATTGATTTTGGGGCCAAGGGGTCAAAGGTCAAGGTCACATTGACCTTTTAAGCAAAAACGGTTTCCGATCAATAACTAAAGAACCTTAAGGCCTAGGAACTTCAAACTTGGTATGGTGATTGGTCATGATCAGTAGATGACCCCTATTGATTTTGGGGTCAAGGGGTCAAAGGTCAAGGTCACATTGACCTTGTAGGTAAAAACGGTTTCCAATCAATAACTAAAGAACCTTAAGGCCTAGGAACTTCCAACTTGGTATGGTGATTGGTTATGACCAATCAGATGACCCCTATTGATTTTGGGGTCAAAGGTCAAGGTCACATTGACCTTGTAGGTAAAAACGGTTTCCGATCAATAATGAAAGAACCCTTAGGCCTAGGGACTTCAAACTTGAGATGGTGATTGGTCATGATCAGTAGATGACCCCTATTGATTTTGGGGTCAAGGGGTCAAAGGTCAAGGTCACATTGACCTCTTAGGTAAAAGCGGTTTCCGATCAATAACTAAAGAACCCTTAGGCCTAGGAACTTCAAACTTGGTATGGTGATTTGTCATGACCAGCAGATTACTCCTATTGATTTTGGGATTAAGCCCAAAGGTCAAGGTCACAATGACCTTGTAAGTAAATACGGTTTCTGATCAATAACTAAAGAACGCTTCGGCCTAGGAACTTCAAACTTGGCATGGTGATTGGTCATGACCAGCAGATGACCCCTATTGATTTTGGGGTCAAAGGTCAAGGTCACATTGACCTTGTATGTTAAAACGGTTTCCGATCAATAATAAGAGAACCCTTAGGCCTAGGAACTTCAACCTAGGCATGGTGATTGGTCATGACCAGCAGATGACCCCTATTGATTTTGGGGTCAAGGGGTCAAAGGTCAAGGTCACATTGACCTTGTAGGTAAAAACGGTTTCTGATCAATTTACTAAAAACGCCTAGGCCTAGGAACTTCAAACTTTGTATGATGATTGGTCATGACCAGCAGATGACCCCTATTGAGTTTTGGGTCAAGGGGTCAAAGTCATGACCAGTAGATACTTTATAACCCTTATTAATTGTTTGATCACTGGGTCAGAAGTCATGCATAATAACCTTATCACATGACTAATTGGCTGCTGATAGGGGGCATACATGTTTTACAAACATATCTTGTTTTTAAGAATTTTAAAGTACCTTTATTTTCATTGAAAAAAAATAACAGAAACGATATAAGGAATTGCATGTTATTATGTATTGTACTCAACAATAAAAAGAAAAACATAATCCAGAAGTAAAATCAAGAATTGGTTTAAGTATATATAAGTTATCTGCCCTTGAAATGACCTCAATTAAGTAGAAAATTCTGATTCAGGGGCAGATAACTCAAAAACAAGAACGGTGACCCTATTTATTTTTTTTTGCTTAAAATGTTTCTGTTATCATATTCTAACAACATGCTAAGTTTAAAGAAATTCTATTGAAAAGTTTAAATTTTGCCTATATGTCTATATGAAAACTCCCAAAAACATCCTTGAAGTGATTTCTGTAGTAAAATGCTAAGAATAAGCACAGTCTATAGTATATAGTTTGGAGCATGCTTGTATGTTGTTTCATATTGATAACATAAGCAAGTCATTGCTGTTGTTACTGCTACTGTTGTAGAAAAAATAGGAAGATGGTGACCTCCTTTTAGTTCAATCAAGGGGATATCCTCCAAACTTTTATGGTAAAAGCAAAAAGCAAACATTAAAACTTTAATTATGGAAATATACCATTCTTTAAAATCCCTCGACCTGTGGGACCTTGTCATGATAACTTCACCATGTTTAAATGTTGAATGTAGTGATATTTATAATTTTGTCAACAATTTGTGGAAAAAAATGTATGAACTCTGGACATAATCACAGGTATTTATTTTCAGGTAAAGTTCCCAGTATAGAGTCACATGACAGAGGTGTTGTAGCATTTGGTAAGCATTTATGTGGACCAGCTACAGACCTTGCATTAAGATGTGCCACAGAAACTTTATCTATAGAGGGAGACAACTCTATCGAGAATATTCAACAAAGAAAACGTCTCAAATCTGATCATAGGTAAAAACTTTGTAATATTGTTGAGATTTGAATATGAAAAACTGAATTATTTATATGTTGTGGCGTATATTTTCAGTACTCTCACATAAGTGCAAACAGGTAGTAGTATTTGATACTTCTAATTGACACAGTGTTATCTTTTTGAGAAATAGAACATTTATTTATTGTGGGTCTTTCTTTTTCCTTTATATGAAGTAAGAAAAGGACAGTGCTAGAAATTATTTGTGTTTAATAGTTAACAAGAACATTGGGGTTTTATAACATACCTATTGACTTCAGTCTTTTAATAAAATGTTTTGTTTTGTAGGAAACTAGGTGGAGCAGTGATAGCTCTGTGTTGTCATCATAGATGTGTCTGGAAACCTTATGTAGGTAAACAGTTCTTCAAACAATGTGGACTTTCTGCCAGAGACTTTCAGATCATGTCCAGCATGAGCAGCTGGGCTACCTGTGCTTGGAAAGGTTGGAGTCATGAGAAGAAGGTGGGAGGTAAGAGTTGTGAAGCTACTGACGGACTCATAGATAATGATAATAAAGAAACAGTTAAATTAAATGAGGAGTCAAAATCCACTAAAGCAGACTTAGATTATTCAGATGAGATTTCTAGCAGAAGAGCTACAGACTTAGATTCTAGTAGCAATACATTAGAGGTCAAGGTTTCCAGTTCATCTGAAAGTCAGAAAGTTGATTTAGATGATGATGATGAAGACGAACATAGTCAAGAAGAGAGTACTACAAATACTGGGTAACTTTTTCATCTTGTATAATAATATATATAAAACTAAAGACAAATATTACATGCACCATGGTGCAAGAGTGTAATAAATTCATTTAATAAAAGCGATATTACACTAGTGTAATAGCACTTTGACTTGATGTCATTTGTATACAGATATAGTGTTAAAGCGCGTTAATGTTAACGTTTCTATGTAGGCACGCTGATGAAAAAACCTTTTTACTGTAAACCTTTCTTATTTTGACTATGTGATACTTATATTATATTCTTTTATATTCAATACTAAATTTATTGAACTTGTTGAATATAACAATATTTTGCTTGTAAATAACTTTAATATTAAATCTACACTCATTCAATATGCTTTGTATATAAAACTAAAGACATGCAAGCAATTTTTAAATAAGATAAACATAGCTAGAATTTTTTGATGCCAGATTCTCTGAAATTTAATTAAATTTCAATTTATAACTTCACTTCCATAAACCTTTTTCAATTTTGTTGATAGAAGTATAATTGATTTGATTAAAGTTTATTACATATTGCATGCTCTTTACTTAATCAATTGATAGATTTTCATTCTATTTTTATCTGCATTGTTTTCAGGATATCAACAAAGTTGAGTCAAGAAGAAAGGGAGGTCATAGGTAGAAAATGCAAGCGTCTCATTGATCTTGGTAGAGTCCATTTCCTCCAAGAGCATGGATTAAAGAGTTCACTGAAAGTTTATATTGAGGAATTCTTTACACCAGAAAATGTTGTTCTTGTTGCAAGTTAATGCCAACCTACAGATGTAAATTAGATTATCAAGAGGCAAAATGAAAAAAAAAATAGAATTTTTGGGCATTATTTAAAGTTATTATCATTTGATTGTATAAAGAAATAGAACATTATTATAGGCTTATTTTAAATAAATCCAGGCGTTAAAGAAAATACAAATGAATGATACAAGGCCTTGAAAAGTCTTTGAATTTTGTGTTGAGAGATCAGTATGATTTTTTAAAGCATTTTTGAAGGGCTTAGGTCTGAAAATAAAACAAAATTATTGTTGACAAGTCATAGTCTGATCAGTGGATGAACTTGTCATATTATTAAGAAATTTTTGAAATGATAGGGTGTACAAGTAATAGTTTTTACAGTGCCACGACTCGAAAATAAACAAAAGGCAAGATTAAATTGAAAAATGCATTGCTAAAAAAGTTCATTGTATTAATTTTGGGTTGAAAAATAAATATCAAATTTATAAATATCCATTTTGAGTGCTTTGTTTTATAGTCAATAATGCAGAGTTCCAGTTCATATAAGCAGTAATGTTATCATGAAGGCCAGTAGACTCAAATTATTAATTACAAAGCACTTTCACCATAAACCATGCATTATTATACATGTATAACAAAGCACAGAAAACTTGATGTATTTTTGTTGAACTATATGTATATTGTGATGAGAAGTAATTTTTATAACTCATTTGGTTTATTGATGTCATATGATATGTAAGCATTCTCTTTTTTACTCTGTGCATACAACATTTAATAATGTGCTCAACCCATTATCTAATAGAGGAATAGTATGAAGCATGCTAGAATTGATAGTTTATTCTCATTTTGTGAAGAAATAAAAAGGCACAAGTTGATGAAATGTTTGTGTTACCTGGTTTAATAAAAAAGAAATAGTTAATTTTCTGTGAAAACAGTATGTACCAAATGGTCATTGTATTTCATGTTTTCTTGTGTTAAGTACTGCTGAAGGTAATTGTGACATTGGGCATAGAAATTCAAGTCAACTGAAGAAGCATGAATAAGCAAATATTCAATATATCTTTGAGTTACATCTTTGAATCAAGTGGTATCACTAAAGAGAGTGTTCAATAGAACTATCTGTGTTATCAGTCTGTATTAAGTTTAATGATTATAAGTAATGTGATGGCATTTAATTTGATAAAATTATGACATATTGTTTTGCCTTGATTTGATTTACCAGAAATAGGCTGGGCCAATATTGACCCTAAAGGCAAAATTAATATCACTTTAGTGCAGGTTCGCAAGACATGGCTACATGCCAAATCAGAAAACTGGGCATAGTAGATTCTCAAAATGATACTTGGTGTTTTCTTGCATAATGCTCTATAAATGAAATGAACCCCAGAAAAGGGCCAATTTTGATCTGAGGAGATCTAAACCTGGATTCTGTATATTGTTATTGGAACATTTCTCCCAAATAGTTTTAATTTCCTTCCATCAGTTCAAAAGATGCAAAGTGGACAAACAATTTTAAAATTTTTACATAATGGCATCTATGACCTTCACTTTGGCCTGAGGAAAGTCAAACCTGTGCTATGCACATTGTTGTGTTATGGTTAACATTTCTGCCAAGTAGTTTCAATTTCCTTCCATCAGTTCAAGACACAGAGCGCACACCAAATTGCTAACACACAAAAGGACTCTCAGGTGCAAAACAGTATAGGCCTAAAAAAATTTGGGGGCATATAAACATAAACAATGTAAATGTTTTGAAAGAACTTTACTTGATACAAATGTTGAACATTTAACAAAACAAACGTATAGGAACTATCAATCAGCTGGCTACCAATACACTATAAATACAAACATTTCATCTTATAGCACATTGTTCTTATATTTTGTTCTCAACAGTTAACTTTATATGTAACATGAAGATCTATACTTCATATTAAAGCACATATATACCATTTCTTGTTATAATTTACAAATCAAGTCACAAAACATCACTATTCAAATGTAAGTTTACTCGTGCATAACGGAAATATAAGGTTATGTGCACACAAATTATTGAAAACACTACAAAACAAGAGAAACACCGTACACTCTCCAAAAATAACTATGTATATTCGTATTTATGTAAGCTTGTAAAATTATCATATGTATATTTACAATACAATAAAGTTTTGTGTTAATGCCAGAAGGTTGATGAATCAAATGTTGATAAAGCATGCCTCCAAATGAGATTTCATTAGATAAAAGTAACAGTTAAAACTACTATAAGTTAATTCAAACATTGTAAAATTATTTCATTATAGAAAAAGGGCACAAAAAGTGAAAAAAATGGAATTTCAAACAAGGTAACTATGTTATTATAATCTATTTCTTTTTAGTTGGTATCTTAAATTACTAATATTACAACTAAAGATTACTCAGTACATAATGTAGTGATAAAAACCCTGCCATGTGTTTGACACAGGATCTTATGTTAGTCTATTCATAATTATTTTAGAAGATGAACATTTATACTAAGTTTGAAGAGTCTTAACAGGTTATAGGATTCATAGACCAGACACAAAATTGTCTGTGACAACTGACCCTCAAGTGGGAACTTGAATTTGAGTTGGCACAAGGGTGGTATGGGTTGTGCTCATAACTAGCCTTATTCAGATGGATATGTTGGGCAAGTTTAAAGAAAATCCTGACAACTGTTAAATAAACCTGATATAACAACAATTCTAGTTTATATTTGAATCAACTTATACAGTACTGCTCTAAAAAAATGATATTTTAGGTATATTTTTATCATAGATACATTATGAGATGATATATTCTTTTATTTAAACAACAACAGAAAGCACCCTTATATATGATATCATGTATCACGCAATAATTGCAAACTAATGATATAACTACATGTATATGAAAGCTGATATGAATAAACATTTGTCATACTTCATTTAATATAACATATTAACATGCATCATTTATTATAACAAAAACATGCATTATTGAGATACCTGCATCAGTGACACTCTTCAATAATCATAATATATAGACACAAGATGAGTCATTTGCACCTTCAACTGTTATAACATATAGACACAGGTCAATAACGCGCTTCAATTATATGTTAAAATACAGACATGCATCATTGATACAAATCATTTCTAATAATACTTGGACATTTTTTAAACATGATGACATTACATTTTCAGGGTTTTGGCTGCAATTCACCAAGTCCGCAAATGATGAAAAAATATTGGAAAGTGGCAAATTTTTTTTTTATAAAAGAGCATTATAATTATTTTTCCAATGCTTATATTTTTCTTTAAAAATTTCCCTAATTGACTGCTGATTGATAAATCCAGATAAAAGTGTGTCTGCCTGCCATGATTACATGTCAATTTGACCGGACTGTTGCCTATTTTTCGGTCACATGCTGGGAGAATTACTCACCGAAATTGCACATTTTGAAATTTTTGTATTAAGTCGCCAGTGAAAAACAATGTTTTACAAGGTAAGAAAAAAGTGGGGTATCAATATATCAGTTTATTTTGAGTATCCTTATCAAACTGAAAAAGTTTTAAATGAAATGTACATTTAATCAATTGCTTATGTTAATAATGGAAAATCATGAATAGTCCACTGAACGTTTGGCTATAATTCCTTCAAGTTGAAAATATTGGTTATCATTTTTTTAAAGCCAGGTGTGAGCCCTGATCATAATAAGTCAATTGTTAGTTGCTAATATGATGTATGTAGATTTAGAAAATAGAAAAATATAAGGATTTGACATTTTTGAATTAAATCTAGAAAAAAATGGTTAAAGATAACAATCACCAAACCATCAAGTCATGTGCAAAACAGAAACTTCTTTAACATTATTTTTATACAGTAGGAACTAGGAATACAAATAATAGTTGGTAGCTTTAAAATAAGTAGTATTCTTCTATTTAATATTAAAAATTAACCTTGAACTTGTTTAAATACTTTATATTTTTAAGATTTCTATACATCGCATTTATTTCAACAGTGCAAAAGTTATTACAACATATTTATAATCATATAAAAAACACATTTCATAAGTAAAAGGTAAATGAAACAATTCTACTGTCTAAAGCAAATATTTGTTCTAATCAGTATATTTCAACTCTGGTAGGTTATAAAGTACAAATGGTATAAAAACTAATGTGATAACAAAACAATGCAATTAATAGTAGCATTAGACAAGAACAGTGTGGAGATACAAACATTCTATATCACCGTGACAAGCTAGAACTTGACATTTGGCACAGACAACATTTCAATATTCTAAACACATGAATATATTTATGACAAACTAAACATTTAATACTTCACTGTTCTATCACACATGCAGAGCATTTACATATTCAAACAGTAAATTCTTGACTAATAATACCGGTAACAATTATATGTACATTCTTGATGGGATATAACATAACGAGACAAGCAACTGAAAATTAGGGCTGCGTTATCTTTTCATCAAATCATGCACTCTAGCCACCATTTTGTCCTGTTGATCATTGTGAAAGATTATATTTTTGTCCAAAATAAACAGTGTAAATATCGGTAAGACAAATATAAGCAAATTGGCGTCAGTGTTTAAAAGTTCTTTAGTATTAAAATGCTCTTTACATTACTTTATGAAAATATGTCAATTTAATGTTTCATAATAACAGCATAATTATATGATTTTTATACACTACTTTTATAGATCAACTGGCTGTCAATTGGACGGCAACATAAGACTGCTTATCAAGTAGGTAGTTGCTTGTACCGTTATATTACCTCTCAGATTCTTGAAACAAATTTAATTCACATATATCCAAGAATTTGTCCAGTTCATATAAAGATCGAAGATTATAACAGCTGTTTGTAGGAAATACAGTTGATATCTTTTCTGAATAGCTGGAACTTTTCTTATTCAAGTTTATCAATAAAAACTTTAAAAAAATAAAAATTAAGAATTGAAAGACTTAGTAATATGTTTATATTCCAACTAGGCTTGTATTCTATGGTACTTCATCTGTGTACCAAAAATTGCAAATGTCGACCAAAGAGTTAACGGTATTGGCAACCAAAGAGCAGTATTAAGTAAACATCTAGGTCAATGAAGGCCATATTTGTAGCAAACTCTGTAGGCAAATGAGCACAAAATTGGAATTATACCACTGTGTGTAGCAAGCATGACATATCCAAAGTCAACATTCACTCTAGAAACTTTCAGTATGCTCCAAAACAACATTCTAGTTTCATTCAATTACACTATAAACCCTCAACCTTCCTACTTTGTGTAATGGATTTGCCCAGTTTTGAGTGTGGAACAGATCGATAGAAATTGAAAGTTCATTATCAAAATAAAATAAATTGAGCAACCAACAGTATAGAGCCTGGTCAAACTGTTTGGATATGCAGGCTGGCCTGGATCTATACTGGTAGCAGTGGCTAATCACTTTTAGTTATAGCAAAGTAATGGTTCAAACTTTACCACACAAAAAATGAAATGAAGCATGATAAAGCTGGTGGGAAGACATTAATGCTGAACAATCATACATACTTAAAGTTATTGTTTTTTAAATACAGAAATGATATAAATTTATATGTGTACCAAGAAAAAAATGGCTTATCAGTGGAAGGAAGTTTCTGTAATAAAACACTTTTACAAATTCCTTACAGAAGTAAAATGGTAAATGATGTGTATTCTTTTCAAGATATATAACTTAATTTATTAAATTGTGCAATTCCAAGTCATACAAGATGCTGTCAGGAAAAAAATATGTTATCCATTATAACCATTTAAATGATATATATAGAGGATAATGAATGAGTGTAGGTTTAATACTAAATTTATTGAACAAGTTGAATAAAATCATATTTTACAATCCTCTGGCGAAAATAATATTGTTTTATTCAACAAGTTCAATAAATTTAGTATTAAATCTACACAAATATGATATTCTATTTATCACATATACAAATTTACAGTTAAAATGAGGCATTTTTCAATGACGCGCCTATAGTATAACGCTAACATTAGCACGCTCTAATGCTATGTTTGTATATAACACAAATGACATCACGTCAAAGTGCTATTACACTAGTGTAATATCGTTTTTATTAACATGACTTTATTACACTCCTGCACCATAGTATATGTGATAAACATGTATAAAGCATATGTTTTACATTATTTATGGATAATAATCTGAGAATAGACTGGTATAGATAAAAGTCAGGGAAATGTATTGACTTGGTTATAACAGTTTATACATCTATTATCTTGTAATACCGGTATTAGAACCAATATCTAAACATCTAATATTGTTATTGAAACAAAAAGCATAACAGAACTTGTAAGTCAAATTTGGTCAGATATCATAAACAGGGAGAGAGAGCTCTTAAGCTTCTATATAAGACTTTGATAATTTCATCATATTCAACAGAAGTATTAGAGTGCTGTTGGGAGACATTTTACATTCGGTACATTACCAAATACAACATGATAATTTACACAGAATTAAATCTGTCTCAGACGACTTTTTGAAAGCCAATAAAATAATTCTCCTGAACAGTTTACAGTCCCCTGATTAAACTTTTATTTGAGTTTTTCTTTCAAACATGTTATAACCAAGGTACCAAATAACCATCCAGTAAATTATCTAAATCTCATCTCTGTTAACAAACCAATAAATATCAGCAACTGATATATCAGACAAAAGCTTTAGGCAGTTATCATTTACCATTCAATATTCAATTTAATCATAAGGCAAATTCTTAAATTCCTAATAGACATGTCTGTTAATGTTTCTTCTTCTTTTTTCTTTGACGTTTTCCTGCAGCTGTATTGGTTGGATGAGATTGGGCAGTTGAGTTCCATGTTTGACCATTAGACTGTGGAGGTTGCCATGATTGAGTTGAAGGTGTTCCGTCTGTGCTCATTGCCTGGTGAAACAGATGACTTATAAAGTCTTCCAGGTCTTCCGAACTGAAATTCAAATTATGAACTTCTGACTTCTTTAACATAAATGGTTCAAAGATATCAAACAATTTTCACAAGATAATCAATTCATTTACTAAATCAATGAAACAAATAATACTTTTTTGCGATATTGAATGTCATAAAAGCACCCCTATGATAACAAGCATTTGATAGTATTGCGGGCAATACAGTAGTCCCCTACCGGTCCCTCAAAAAGTTCTTTAATTGTCATACACACCTGTGTATTGCCATTTATAATGAATTTGAGGATGAAGTCTGTATTTGAAAATATCAACCACAAAACATAATAAATAAGTTTGTCTATATCACAGTAATGTGTTAAGTTTCCATGCTTAGTAAGGAAATTATGTTTATACAACCTTGTCATATTATTACGATGTGGGATTTTAAAGTAAATCCTATAAGGAATGAAGAAGTTGGAGTGAAAATACCAGTTTCTCGAAAATAATCTAAGTTCAAGGGGGACATAATTCTGGAAATAGTCTTGCTAGAGTATTTAACCTTCTCAAAAATGTCGAGTGATAATAAGAAACATATATATAAGGTTTGAAGTAGATACATTAGGAAATAAAGAAGTTATTTAAAAAAGACAACATTTTTTCCCCTAAAAAATCTAAGTTCAAGGGAGGTAATACTGATATTTTTTGTGCTAGAGTTATAAACCTTGTCACATATGATGTGGTTGATGACCAGAAACTTATATTTAAAGTTTGAAGTAAACACCTTAAGAAATAAAGAGCATATAGTGAAAAAGCTGAAAAATTTAAATCAGAAATCTTGAAATTCAGGCTATTTGTTGCCATAGCAACCAGAATTTTCAACATAGGAAGAAAAGAAAAAGATGTGCATAATCTCCAGACTGCCATCTACCCACATTTCAAGTTTCATAAAAATATTTTCAGTACTTTTTGAGTTATCACTGGATCCAGTTTATGTGTTAAATTTGCCATATTTTCAGACTATTTGTTGCCATAGCAACCAGAATTTTCAACATAGGAAGAAAAAAAAAAGACGTGCATAATCTCCATACTGCCATCTATCCATATATCAAGTTTCATAAAAATATTTTCAGTACTTTTTGCGTTATCGCGGGATCCAGTTTTGTGGACGGACGGACTGACAGACAGACGGACAGACAGACAGACGGACGGAGGGTAAACCTAAAGTCCCCTCCGGTTAAACCAGTAGGGGACTAATAAACTAATTTATATGAAGGTCTGGTGATGATTTTATACATGTCCCACACATTTTCTTTAAAATATACTGAAAATTTCATTCTAGAGAAGTAGGTATTAACTTATCATTTAAACCATTGTAATCACAATATAAATGTTACAATAATTTTACAGTTCAAAGACAGCAAATATATAGCTTTATATGCTTTAGGATAAAATGTTAGATTATTAAATGAGCCGCATCATGACAAAGCCAACATAATGGGTTTGCAACCAGCATGGATCCCTACCAGCCTGCGCATCCGCGCAGTCTGATCAGGATCCATGCTGTTCGCTTACAAACTCTATACCAAGTAGAGAAACCGATAGCGAACAGCATGTATCCTGATCAGACTGTGCAGATGTGCAGGCTGGTCTGGATCCATGCTGGTAGCAAAGGCATTATGTTGGTTTTGTCATGACGCGGCTCAAATATATTTCATTATAATAAACATACCCAGCACCAGTCCCATCCTGTCCATGTTTATCATTATTTGATCGTCCTCGGTGTCCACGGTTACCTTCAGTAGCAATACGATAAAACACATGGTGAGCATTAGCTTGCATGTGCTTGAAAAACTCTTTCTGCAATATATAAATGTGACAATATTACCTTCACTTCCTATTACAAGAAGAGTTTAATTCTTTTCCATTGACATCACTGCAACTTGATTTTATTACATTTATAAACAAATATGATACATCAAACACTTCTAATTTAATTCTAATCTGTGGACACGTGATTAATGTTGTTAAAACTTTAATGAAATGATAACAAATACTTTCTATTACCTTGCAAGCAACCCATTCTGTAATATCAAAGACCTTTCCTTCCATACAAGCATAATAATGCCAGAGAAATCCTAACATGGAGGTTTCTGCCCAAACATCTCCCTACAATATCAAAATATTGACACAAACAATCAGTACCACAAATCTATTATGCTTATATATTCACAAGGGCCATACCAGTAAAGATTTGCTTTTACTTCAACACTGATAAATGATATTTTAAATATATGCATCCTCTCTCTAAAATTCATACTGAAAAGAAAGCCAGGGTAAATGTATCTTTGTATCTATCCTTTATTATGTCTTCTCATTATAATAGAATACAGTATAGAGAAACTGACGTGTCCAGCAGTAAAATTGTACTCATCTTAATATACAAGACAAATTTCTAGTTTCTATTATATATTATAAGCTCACATTAAATGATATATCTTTATGACTCTTTATTCAAACAAGAGCTGTCGGTAGGACAGCAACGCTCGACTATTCTTAGTGCTTGATAGTAAAAAAAAAATGCTTGATACAATTACCTCCTCCTGTTTAAAGGTTGGGGTCATGATGGTGAACAAGTGTGCAAAGTTTGAAAGCCATATGTCAATGGACTTTGAAAATATTTGAACTATTACAAAAACTTTAACATAAATTCTAAGTCAAATAAGGGGCATAAATCTGTCAAAATGTTTGATACAGTTACCTCCTCCTGTCTACATGTTGGGGTCATGATTGTGAACAAGTGTGCAAAGTTCCAAAGCCATATGTCAATAGACTTTGAAAATATTTGAGGTATTACAAAAACTTTACCGCAAATTCTAAGTCGAAAAAGGGGCATAATTCTGTCAAAATGCTTGATAGAGTTACCTCCTCCTGTCTACAGGTTGGGGTTATGATGGTGAACAAGTGTGCAAAGTTTCAAAGCCATATGTCAATGGACTTTGAAAATATTTGAGGTATTACAAAAACTTTAACGCAAATTCTAAGTCGAAAAAGGGGCATAATTCTGTCAAAATGCTTGATAGAGTTACCTCCTCCAGTCTACAGGTTGGGGTTATGATGGTGAACAAGTGTGCAAAGTTTCAAAGCCATATGTCAATGGACTTTGAAAATATTTGAACTATTACAAAAACTTTAACATAAGTGGTTACGCCGACGCTCGGGTGACTACAATAGCTCTACTTATTCTTATTGAATAGTCGAGCTAAAAATTACGTTCATGATATACAAATTGTGTTGTAGAAATACACTAACCTCTTTGGCCGAGTGACGTATTTTACATCTATCACAGAAGCGGGCACTATACCATGGTCTCTCTATAGGCACACGTTTATGTTTACCTCCACAATTGTCACATCGCATCATATTACTGGCCTGATGGATTTTCTCTTGTAATTTTGTCAAAAGGTCATTGAACTCGCGCTAAAAATAGAAGCAACAATTTTTGTAAAGATTTTTGACAAATCTCAGTTCAAATGTAGAATCAGGCATAATCACAACAAGAACACTGACTACTGGTATGTAAAATCTTAAGTAAACATGCTAACAAGTTGTACACTATTATTACAAACAAGAGGGCCATGATGGCCCTGAGGTCGCTCACCTGTATATAGCCCCCCCTCCCCGGGCCAATTTTTACCCAAGGGCTTTTTTTTGTTTATTTGAACAGACTTGGTAGACACCCATAAGAAGATGTTTCATGCTAAACATCTAAGTTCTAGCTCATTGGCTTTTTTAAAAGAAGATTTTTTAAGTTTTTACTATACACATATAGTTAAAAACAATGACACCCCTGGGGCAGGGCCAGTTTTGACCCCCGGGCTTTTATTTGAACAAACTTTGTAGATATTTACTAAAAGATGTTTCATGCTTAATATCTAAACTCTAGCTATTTGGGTTTTTTCAAAGAAGATTTTTAAGTTTTTGCTTTACACAAAAAAGGAAAATCAATGACCCCCGGGGCGGGGCCAATTTTGACCCCGGGGCTTTTATTTGAACAAACTTTGTAGACACTGATTAGAAGATGTTTCATGCTTAACATCTAAACTCTAGCTATATGGGTCTTTCAAAGAAGATTTTTAAGTTTTTGCCATACACATGTAAGGAAAATCAATGACCCCGGGGCGGGGCCAATTTTGACCCCAGGGCTTTTATTTGAACAAATTTGGTAGACACCCATTAGAACATGTTTCATGCTAAATATCTTAGCTCTAGCTCTTTGGGTTCTTTAAAAGAAGATTTTTTAAGTTTTTACTATATGCACATAGGGAAAATCAATGACCCCCTGGGGCGGGGCCAATTTTGACCCCAGGGCTTTTATTTGAACAAACTTGGTAGACACTCACTAGAAGATGTTTCATGCCAAATATCTTAGCTCTAGCTCTTTGGGTTCTTTAAAAGAAGATTTTTTAAGTTTTTACTATATGCATATAGGGAAAATCAATGACCCCCTGGGGCGGGGCCAATTTTGACCCCAGGGCTTTTATTTGAACAAACTTGGTAGACACTCACTAGAAGATGTTTCATGCCAAATATCTAAGCTCTAGCTCTTAGGGTTGTTTAAAAGAAGATATTTAAAGATTTTTCTTTCGGTTGCCATGGCAACCAGAGTTCTGCATGGAATTAAATTCTTTGAACAATTTTAAAAGGTGACCACCAAAGGAACATTCCTGTGAAGTTTGGATGAAATTGGCTCAGTGGTTTATGAGGAGATGTCATTTAAAGCAAAAGTTTACGGACGGACGACGGACAGACGGACGCCGGACGGACGCCGGACGAAAATCGATCACAAAAGCTCACCCTGTCACTTTGTGACAGGTGAGCTAAAAATTGCAAGATTTATATAAATTATTTGTGGTGTGGTACCAGGAAACTTTCACTTCATATACAAGTCAATATCAAAAAGTAACCCATAGGACAGGGCCATATTTGATCCCAGGGGCATGATTTATTTGTACAGGTACCTTAGAAATTGCTTCTTACCAAATATCTAAGCTCTGGGCCTTGCAGTTTTCAATAAAAAGATTTAAATGTATTTTTCTATGGCAGTCTTAAAGTCTTTATAAAACTATTTTATGCCTGGTGTGGGACCAATTTTAATCCCAGGGACAAGACTGTTGTTTTTTAAAGTCTATCTTTAGCTCCAGTAACTTACTTTTGCATAAATTTTTTATTTAGTCATTTATGAAACTTTTGTAGAGAGCCTCCAAAGGATCATTCTGTCAAGCTTGGTCAAAACCTACCATCTCGTTAAGCAAATATTGTTGAATGAAATTGTGGATAAATGAAAAACAACACAATGCCACCACAAAAGCTCATATCTGATTGCATAGTGCACAGATGAGCTAAACAATGTATTAATATAAACATTAAGCCAAAGAGTAAACATTATCTAATTACTATATTAACATTATACAACTATATTCAAACACAAGCTTACCATAGCTGCCTCAGCTTCCTTGGCTTCCTGTAGCTGCCGATCATATGTCTCCCGCTTTGACTGAAATTCAAATAATACTTAATAACAACTCTATATAAATGATTTATTCATGTCACTTTTACATTTATATGAGCAGAAATAAAATCATTAAAATCACGAAAAACAAAAACCAAGCCCGATGATCACACAGATTTTGACAATAGGATCAAGATCAGAAATGATGACTAAAATTCACATAAAATTTAAGAAGAAAAAAAATACAATACAAAATTTGCTTTTCAAAAAGTACTCCATATATTGATAGTGATCCCAAAGTTGATCCTTATTTTGATCCAGTTATATCTGTTATTTGTATTGTTATTCCTATATTAAATTTTTTTGAGAGCCAAGGCATATGAGTTGCATTTTAACATGGCACATTATAACAGGATGGCCTTGTTGATGAAATAATTGTTTGTATTGAAATAAAAGTCTTACCAAAGTACCTTATGTGGAAAAAATATGGTTAAAAGAATACATGAAAGCATGTGACCCATGTATTAACAAAACAAACAAACATAGAATATCTCGTCAGGAAACATTTTATTTACTTGTGATATCCATGTGCTTAGAATAACAGAGATACAGTACTCTTGAACTTTTTTCTGAGAAATCATCAACAGGATATAAAAACACTCTTATTGTATTCTAAATTTGTATAGTATTTTCAACATTGTATTGCTTTACGCCATTTATAAATCATGAACTTAAGAAATGCTTATTGAGTTTTGTTAAAGTCAAATTCACTCGTTAAAAACATGTAAATAACAGTTTCCCAGTTCATACACAGTACTGAAATAAATTATAAACATACAAAATACATTGCAGCCCCGTTATAGAGCTCATGTTGGGGTCCGTGAACTCAAGGTCGCGTTATAACAGGTAACGGTTTAAAACACTCCTCTTATAATTACTGCGAAATTATCACATTACCCCATCCACCGCCGAAACTTATAACGCTAATTAGCGTAATTGATGTTTACTTACCTATCAATGGATATCAGTTATTTTCTAAGCATTTTGAATAATT
The DNA here is from genome assembly GCF_026571515.1 of Ruditapes philippinarum. Taxonomy (NCBI): domain Eukaryota; kingdom Metazoa; phylum Mollusca; class Bivalvia; order Venerida; family Veneridae; genus Ruditapes; species Ruditapes philippinarum. The sequence goes on from NW_026861044.1 coordinate 97,554, forward strand.
TTATATTGTTTTGTGAAGTATTACTGAGTACCTTTAAAGGAAACAGGAAATTTACAAATTAAAAATATAAACCACAAATGTATATAAATTTCCGTATAAGGACAGTGATAACGTGAGTACTGTGTAATTATGAAAATTAATAACACGCATGTGTGATCTGGGACAGATAGATACACATAAAAGTTTCATTTTAAGTCCAAGTGTGATTTACTCAATTCATCGGTGTTTGCGTGTCACAGCTACGAATTTCAAGATTGTTAAAACAGTCCAAAATGATTCACATTCCTGTGTATGATTTCACACCTTCTGCGCTCACAAGTGACCTAATTACGACTGTTTATTGCACTTGACTGACACATTGAACAACTGTTATAGCAGATACGGCACATTATTAATATACATGAACAAAATTTATGATCGGCAAAAAACACGATTTTTGGGGGGCGGGAGGGGAGCCAAGGCTTACAAGCGATATACTGAGATAAGCGTTATATCGGAGAGCGTTATAAAGCGACTGCAGTGAATGTTAGTCTAACAGAACAAGAGTTGACAAAATCAGCATTTTATATAGAAAGATACTCACTGCATCTCCAATAAGATCAAAGGCATGTCCGAGAATTTTAAATGCTTCTTCTGCACCAGGTTGTTGATTCTGAAAAACAAATTTTAATTATATCAGTACTGTTTTATCTTTAGGTGTATTGTGACAGTACTTGTGGGGAGAAATTGAGTTGTGGGGGAGAAAATAAAGGGAAAAATTAAAGACATTACCTATACAATTATCCATTTTATGTAAAGTTTTAGTATTAATCAATCATCTTGTAATATGCATATAAAACAATTAACCTAAATTATCTCGCAGATCAAAGTTTTTACTTCAGTATTGAAACAAAAAGTTTTTATTATTCACATGTGTCAATCTCTGTTGTAAAATAATTCAGATGAAGAAACAAACCTTATCAGGATGGACTAGAACAGCCTGTCTTCTATAATACTTCTTAATATCATCGTCAGTGGCAGTAGATTTTAATCCTAAAATACTGAAATAGTCAAACACACAGTGTTAAAACCAGTACATCCAGTTATAACAGATGATACAAATCCATCTCAAAGACATTTTTTAAGTTAGTGATTTTAATAAACAGATTGCATGAACATTTATTTACAACACATTAAATAAATAAACCAAGTTTTATCAAACAACCCTCTCTTAAAGAGATACACAAGCAATCTAAGGCTCATTTTTGCATTATAAATTTTCTTTATAAACAAAATATTGCATGTTTGCTTTGTAACAGCAAGTTAAACACTTCTTTAACAAAATTTTAAGTTTGATATTGATGCACTTTTGCAAGGTAACTGTAAACATCTCAACAGAGATTAATTTTTGATTGTTTTGTCTGGTTTTTGAGCCAATTTTAACACATTTTTTCATCATATCCTTACTTTCAGAGTAAGTAACCAGTAAATTCTAATTTCTCCACAAGTAACTAATTAATAATCCCTCATGATAACTGAATCAGCAATGAGGGACAACTAACCAGACTCAATGTCCCGAGATCACTATTCTTCTAACTCGAGATAACAATGTTTCAAATTCGAGCTGAAAATGTTTCAAGGCTTCAGCTTGTTTGGTCAAGTTCATAGACAGAAATCAACAAGTTATAGTTTACCTATAAGGGTCCTTTCCTTTACAGGCAAGAAGTCTCTGCATGGCCTCTTCTCCTAAAATATAAAATTCATTTATTCTTAAGGCTAAAAAGGTTCTCAAAGAGAATTTTAATGTATTTTGTATAGTAAATTCAGCTATACAAAAATCAATTTTGTTCACGTCTATATTGTTCTCTTCTTTTCTACAAGTATAAATAATAGTTAAACTTTCAAATTGGTAGTTGAGAGAAGAAAGTAGCCTCGGCTTTTTTCCATCTCAAAAGATTTTCATACAGACACTACTTTGTAAGTTTCACAATTAATGTCATAACTACTGATATTGGGGTATACAAAAACTAATAGTTTCAGCTCAACCAACATCAGAACAACTAGGTTAAATAGCAGCATCCCCCTACTTTAATAGTCATCACAAAAAAAACTTTGTCACAAATACAACGACTGCCAGACAGACACTGGAGATTATCATTGTTGATTTATCAATATTTTTATATATCAAGTAATATAGAATTTTAAACATGAACACAAAATGGTCTGATATTTGACTTAAAGGTGGCAGTGGCACCATGAGTTCTGCACATTGCTGTGTTCTGGTAAACATTTGAGTCAAGTTTTAAGAATCCGTCAAGAAATATCAACAAAACTGTTTGATATTTTACATCTTCCCATTTAATCTTTACTGTGACCTTGACATTGAGGATGGCATTCATTGGTACTGTACATAACCTTGTTCAGGTGATCATCTGAGCTTATAAAGTTTGAAGAAAATCCTTGAAAGGGCGTAAGTTTTATAGAACACTGGAGTAGGGCAGATTATCTGACAAACACGACAATTTGAGTGATTCCAGTATTACCCCAAAACAGTAATATGATGGGAGTGTAATAATTTTCCAACAAGTACCTGTTGCTGGCAAGCTTATATTTTCCTCAAGTCCAATCTTCTTTGGTGTATCAGTGACTGTTTTTCTCCATCTATCTCCACCAAACAATTTTCCTTTAAACACTTTATTCTCCAGGAACATCCATAGTTTACCCCACAACCAACTGCTTATATGAACACAGCCAGAAACCCTGTGAAATACAACAATAACAAGTACTGGTTATTATTAGCACAACAACTGAAGACATAAGGCTTTATTTATATATTAATCATGGCATAAACAGTAATATTCTTTGAACTTGATAAATATTCAGGGCAATATTTGTGTTAAATAGTAAAATCTGGAAATGCCAATGAGATGTATGCATACTACATAACTAATCAAGGGCCATAAATCTGAGTTTTAAGTATCATGGAACAAGGCGTGTATATGCATATCTCCTCTTAGTATCCCATAAAGTTTCATTGAATTCCAGCCAGTAGTTGCAGAGAAGTAGCGAGGAAACAAATATTTTTCTATATGGATACTGCATAACTAATCAAAGTTAAAGTGTCTGACCGGAACAAGCCAACGATATGCGCATCTCCTCTTGGTATTGAAGGTTCCCATAAAGTTTCGTTGAATTCCAGCCAGTAGACCGGAACAAGCCGACGATATGCGCATCTCCTCTTGGTATTGAAGGTTCCCATAAAGTTTCGTTGAATTCCAGCCAGTAGTTGCAGAGAAGTAGTGCGGAAACGATTTTTACTCTATATGCATACTACATAACTAATCAAGGGCCATAACTCTGAGTTAAAGTGTCTGACCGGAACAAGCCGATGATATGCGCATCTCCTCTTGATATTGATGATTCCCATAAAGTTTCGTTGAATTCCAGCCAGTAGTTGCAGAGAACTATTCCGGAAACGATTTTTACTCTATATGCATACTACATAACTAATCAAGGGCCATAACCCTGAGTTAAAGGGTCGGACCGGAACAAGCCGACGATATGCGCATCTCCTCTTGATATTGATGATTCCCATAAAGTTTCGTTGAATTCCAGCCAGTAGTTTCAGAGAACTACTCTGGAAACGAAATTCGGACTGACGGACGGAAGGACGGACAACGCCAAAACTATATCCCCCTCCCGATTCCATCGGCGGGGGATAATGAAATGTAATACTTATGCACATGGTTATTTTACTATATTCTAACAAACAGTCAACAAGAACCAACTTGTTGTCTCATTGGCCTTGATTTACCTTCCTTTGAATGATCAAAGCAAAAATCTACCGCAATTATGAATGACAATTGATATTGCATATCTTAAATTTTGTCATAACATGTGATATCTCTTTCAAAGCAGAATACTTGCAATAAAGTTTTTGTTTTTTTAAAATATGAATACTTATGAGTTTCTAGTTGTACATAATGTTTATAACTTTATGTTTGACTGATTAAGGATATGATTAGGACTATGGAGTACATTAAAGAATGTTGGCTGTGAGATCATATTATGAATCAAAACTAATACATGCACTCCAGCCCCTCAACTAAAAGTGAAACGTTCAATAAATATCATCACCCCTACTGGTACATCTGAGGGAAAACCTTGAATGTGTCTTTCATATTTTTGTAATAAATAAAATTTACTTTTTAAATTTTTAAAGGTCAAATTTTTTTTTTGCATTCAAAAGTTTTTTTAAGTTTCTTTTACAAATTTTACTATATAATTTTTACTTTGTTTACAAAGGCTCATATAACAATCCGGAACATAAATAAATAATGATACAAAATATATACTTAAAAGTAAACAATTTTAAACTAACAATTTTCAGAAAAAGAAATACTTCAGTTCAAATGAATAGTAAAACAAAAGGGAAACGATGTACATACAGGTAAAACATGTGTACTACAGGGATTTCAATGTGTACATCAGGAAAAAAATGTGTACTACAGAATACAATGAGAACATCAGGTAAAAATTAAACGGGATCAATGATGAAAACAGGGATAAAGATGTACAAAAAGGGAACAATGTTACATACAATTTTTACAAAATTTTTACATAAGTTGCATAAGGGTTTCAAAGTGTACATCAGGGGATACAATTGTACATCAAAGGATCAATGTTACTTCAGGATTCAATAAAGTACTTTCAGATATATAATGTTGTACATACAGTTATACAATGTTGTACTTACAGGTATACAATGGTGTACATACAGGTATACAATTTTGTACATACATATATACTATGATGTACTTGCAGGTATACAATGATGTACTTACAGGTATACAATGGTGTACAAACATATATACTATGATGTACTTACAGGTATACAATGATGCTGAAGATGAGCAGTATCACCATTAACACAAGAGTCCATAGTTGATGGAGACAAAGTTTTGCCTTGTCATATAGAAAACTTAGCCATTCATCTGAAATATAAACATGAATTTTGATAACTATTATCACATAAAAGTGGATAGTCTTATTTCAAATCACCCATTTAGATATATAGTTCAAAACCCATTGGCCAATAACTGACTGACCAACTCTCTTCTAAATGACACCTTACATAGTAAAAATTCATTACAATGTTCCTGAGATTGGCTCCCTATCTAAGGAGTATATCCCTGATCCAATATGACCTTTGAAATGTCACATTTATCACATATTCGCAAAAGGTCGTTTATATACATTTTCTGATTTAGAATTTTTACAACATGTCTGGCCAATTGTATATGTCATTGTTGAGTGAAAAAAAAACACATCAAGTTTATTTCTCTGAACACTGACAAGCCTACATGTATGCCACAAGATATATAGCAAGACACAAGCATATCTCCCTGTTTAAAATATTCATGAGAACTAACGGGAATAAACTATATATTTATCACATGTGTTTTTCTTTTAATATCTTTCTTTATATGTCTTGTTGGATTTTTCTATTTGCAATTCCACAACTGTTATTATGTATTCACAATGCTTGTATATTCTATCATCTTACATTTTTAATTAAAACTCACTTTCTTAAACAATTATGAGAGAATGGCATATTTTCTATATGAAAGTACATGCAACATATTTACACATTGTAGCTATTCCCAAAACTGAAATTGCTTTTGTCCATAATGTACTTATTTTGATTTTTTTTTTCAAAAATGAGACGAAGAAATTGAAATTTATGCAAAAAATATAAATTTATAGGATTAAAACAATGTACATGTATTTCAAAAATGTTTTTGTAGTTACATTTATTATCTTAATCATACCCCTATTGAAACAATTCAAATCAATCCCAAACTGAACCTGGATGTTGATGGTAGTCCACAACTAATGTAAAGAAAACCATGACAACCCAACACTTTAATTACAATGTCAAGATTTAGAGACTTAATGTTAGAAATGTTTAAAAGGTAGATGGCAATGTAAAACAAAATGAAAACAAGATTGCATTTGAGAAAAATGCTATGCCACCGCATTAATACAACACTAAATAGTAGTGTAGGAACATATTTTTTTTGTTTCTATACAATTGAAGATTGTCATAATGCATAGATCCCTGACCTATCTAATTCTTATTATCAGATTAGTGATTAAATCTGTTGTTAATCAAATAAAAGATCAGAGCAGGAATATATCAATGCACTTGAGTCTAGTGAATTTGGTGGTGAAGGTCATATTTCACGCAGCCTAAATTTCATGACTACATCAAAGGACAACACAGTAAGACACTTTGTCAAAATCTAGGTAAGCTGATATCAAAGTCCACTTTACATCTAAATCTGTGCACATGGTTCAAATTTCATAGCTGTAGATCAAAGCACAAGAAAGTAGGTCACATTATCAAAATCTAGGTCACCTGATATCAAAGTTCAATTTTTCAACTAAAACTGTGCACATGGTCAAAAATTTCATTGCTGTACATCAAAGGACAAGAAAGTAGGTCACTGTCCCCTTGGTCAAGGCAAAATTTTGACCCAAGGGTTTAATTCAAAACAATCTTGATACAGGTCCACCAAACAACATTTCAAGTCAAATATCTAAGCTGAAGCTTTCTCCCATTCAGAAAACATTTGTTTTATTTTCTGTTTTTACTATGTGTACATAATGAGAATCATGCCCCCGGGCAGGGCCAGTTTTGACACCAGGGGAAAAATTTGAATAACTTTGGTAGAGGACCTATAGATGATATTATATAGCAAACATGAAAGCTCTATGCCTTGTACCTTCAGACAAAAATATTTTTTATTTTTTTACTAGATATACATAATGTAAATCAATGACCCCCGGGGCAGAACCAATATTGACCCCAAGGCTAAAATTTGAACAATCTTGGTAGAGGTTCACTTCGCAAAGTCTCATGCCATATATTTAAACTCTAGCCTTTGTCAATTCAGAGAAGAAGATTTTTCAAGTTTTTACTTTATACATATAAGGAAATCTAGCACCTCTGGGGCAGGGCAATTTCAACACTAGGGGCATAATTAAAACAACTTTAGTAGAGGACCCAAAGATGATATTATATACCAAATATCAAAGCTTTAAGCCTTGTACCTTCAGATAAGAAGATTTTTTAATTTTTTACTCTATGTTCATAGTGAAAATCAATGACCCCTAGGGGTGGGGCCAATTTTGACCCCAGGGCTATAATTTGAACAATCTTGCTAGAGCTTCACTACACAATGTTTCATGCAAAATATCTTACCTCTAGCATTTGTCAATTACTAGAAGATTTTTTTTAAAGTTTTAACATATCAGGATAACCAATGACCCCCGGGGCGGGGCCGATTTTGACCCCAGGGCTATAATTTGAACAATCTGGGTAGAGGTCTACCAGACAATGCCTTATGCAAAATATCTAAGCTCTAGCCCTTTTGGGTCTTTACAAGAAGGTATTTTAAGTTATTACTATATGTACATACAGTGAAAATCAATGACCCCCGGGGCGGGCCAATTTTGACCCCAGGGCTATAATTTGAACAATCTTGGTAGAGGTCTACCAGACAATGCCTTATGCAAAATATCTAAGCTCTAGCCCTTTTGGGTCTTTACAAGAAGGTATTTTAAGTTTTTACTATATGTACATACAGTGAAAATCAATGACCCCCGGGGCGTGGCCCATTTTGACCCCAGGGCTATAATTTGAACAATCTTGGTAGAGGTCTACCAGACAATGCCTTATGCAAAATATCTAAGCTCTAGGCCTTTTGGGTCTTTACAAGAAGGTATTTTTAGTTTTTTACTATATGTACATATAGTGAAAATCAATGACCCCTGGGGCGGGGCCGATTTTGACCCAGGGCTATAATTTGAACAATCTTGGTAGAGGTCTACCAGACAATGCCTTATGCAAAATATCTAAGCTCTAGGCCTTTTGGGTCTTTACAAGAAGATTTTTTAAATTTATTCTTATAATTTCTTTCGGTTGCCATGGCAACCAGATTTCTGCATGGAATGAAATTCTTTGAACAACTTTGGAAGCCCTTCACCCAAGGATCAATCCTGGCAAGTTTGGTTTAAATTGGACAAGTGGTTTTTCACAAGAAGATTTTTTAAGTTCACTATATAATCTATATAACACACACACACACAAACAAACACACACACAGGTGAATCGCTATATGCCACCGCATCGCAGATGCTGCGGTGGCATAATAAAGTACATGATAAGTATATTATACAAAAACAAACTCAATAATTCCAATACTGGGAGATTTGTTATAAAAAAATTGCTTACTGTCTTTCATAACGGATGATTTGATGGCATCCAAAATAGTTTGTTCATTTCCTACTATCATTCTCTTATCAAGATAACAAGTATAACAAAAACTTTAAATTTCTACAATTATCATATATGTGTATTGTCATTTTGATAAGAAAGTCAGCAAGATCTAACTTATTCTGCTCATAATTATACCATGCCTTACATTAAGTCTTAACTCCAAGTATGTACAGTTATGAGCACTTGTCTATTCAAAACAAATCTCAGCAATTAAACATTTTATAAAGAATTTATAAAATGTCTCATTTTAAACCAGGAAGTTAAATTTATTTCAATGAAAAAATTTATTCCCATATTATACACAGTCAATTATACACTATAATTATGTCACTCTTTTCTTTGATAACTACATGTATATAATCCAGTTTTAACAGAGAATAAAGAAAATGAAGGACAGAAAAATATTTTAGTGTAAGCTATAACTGGTTACACAAGATTGTAATCAAGAGGTTCAATATCTCCTATATTTATCAATGTGTAAATACTATAATCAATGTAAACAAGTAGGACTATCATGTACTGGATAAAATGTTCATGTTTTTCACAATTCTCTAAGATGTGCTAACCTTCAGTACTGTAGGGACAAAATCAATAAATACAATGTATCTGTTTGTTTTAACTGCCAACATATCAATTCTTAAATAAGAGTTAAAGACACAGACATATATATATGTATATATTGTTCCTTTCTATCCATCTATTGTACATATTGTTAAATTGAAACTAAAGATACAAAATGCTGAATTGGCAATTTTGATATGCACGATATTGTTTACAGTCTAACCCTAGTTTGACAGTACATGTATATAGTTGAGTAGTAATCATCAATCACTATTATTCAGATTTAGATTATTCAAACCCATTAATCATTTGAAGTCAAATTGTAGTCCCTGGTTCCTTGAATAATTAAGGTTGAACTGTATCTTGTTTATCAAACAAGTATCATGATATCCTAGTTAGAGCCCCGAGTTCATGATTTGTACAAGGAAGAAAGAATGTTTGCATTGTGTTTCTATAAACTATTAGAAATAATGTTCATAAAACATATTATCCATCTTGCATAGAATGTTATACAAATGTAAACACATTTTTGGATAGAAGTGACTCAGAAGTCAGAAGGCTGCCATCTAACTGACTTTCCTGGATATTATGATAATAGTTCAAACTAAGTCAGAGATGATACTGTATTATTCTCCGAAAGTATTTGCAACAAATTATCAAGGTGCATAAATTCACATGATTACATAAATTCAAATAAGTTTCAAGTGAATACCTTGAAAACAATTTAACAAAGGGCCATTTAATATTCAGACAAAATTTATGTCAGATTTACTGACCTTAGACAGTGGCACAAAATTTAAGGGCTTGAAGTTACATGTACAAGGAAATATCACTAGTGGGTGATGAGGCATGATTTTGTACAAGAAGTTGCACATTACCTTTAGTTATAAATCTGATGTGTTATATTGTAGACATAAAAGCTGACATGAGTAGGATAGCCAAACTATTCCTTGAAAAGTCAAGCTAAAAATGCATTCTGACCAAATGCTACTGATCTGACACAATAGCCATTAATAGTGCACTTAAGGTGAGTTTCAAACAACAACATTATTATGTGTCCATCATGTTCAGATATATCACAATTAAGTTGTATCTTATTATAGCAACAAGTGCAAGATAACACAGATCTATGAGCAGAGGTGCAGCTTTTTGTGTTTTACTTTCTTGTCATTTTCTTATAAAAAAATATGCCTATTCTGGCAATCCTCTGTTTCATATTTTCTCTTATTTTCTCTTTTTCTAATCATATATAGTAATGAAAGTTGCCTCACCTATTCTTCAAAGTATCTTCAGAAAAATTAATAGATGTTTTACCCTTTATAAGCAGAACTTATTGAGTATTTCATTATGTTGACTTTGTATCTGGTATATCTGATAGTGATAGTCTACTGTTATATACATACAACAAACAAGCTTAATAAGAGCCTCTGTCTCCAGTTATTTTAACATAATATGTAAAGATATATATATATATATATATAGAGGAAGGTAAAACAAATTGACCCCAGACATGCCAGAGATAACTACCTTCTTCCTTAAGCAATAATGTTACCAAGGACAAGTTTACTTTATAAAGAAATATAATGTGTTAGTGAACTTAAGTCATGGTAATCAAAACAGCCAACTGTTTTATTTCAAATACAGGGGTTTTATTATCTGTTTATCATTATAAAATAATCCCACTACTGAATTAGAACATGAGAGATTGTCTGGATTAATATCCTGGTCCAACTATATAAAAAGTAGACGTTATACTTCAATGCTTTGATGTAACTGGTAGATAAATTGAATCTTTTTGTGAGGATATAAATCTATACAAGCCAAACAATTTTAAGTAAATAAATGGAAAGGTAGAGCTGAGATTGTTGCTACAGTTTTCATAGATTATTGGTTATCTGTAGAGGTTATGGTAAAGAAGAAACAAGAGCTGTTAGCCTGTAAGTAGGCCAACATGCTCGACTATTCCCAATGCTCAAGCCTGGATATTATAGAAATTTTCTAAGTTCAAAAAGAGTCATAATTCTGCCAAAATCCATGTTAAAGTTAGGGTCTTGGACAGAGATCTTCTTTATGCTCTTAAGTATTTTCAACTCATTCCCTTTAGTAGTTTTGGAGATACCAACTCGCATGCAAAAAATTAACCAAAGTGTCTGAGTGATTTCAATAACTCTCCTTATTCTTCAAAAAGTCGGGGGAAATAAACAAATCATTCCATTTTGTGCAATGTCTCAGTCGTCAACTACATAAAAACCAGAAAATGATATCTCACTCCCATAAATGCAGATTTTTTGTGGGGTATAAAAAGATCAAGATGCAAGTTTTCAATCTAATTCTTGAGATCTGCATGCAATAAACCCCATTTGAAATGTTAAAGTTTTTGAAAGACCATTATTATAAATATACCCAGTAAGAGATTATATTTGTCAATCATTTTAAATACATACATGTATAAAGTTTCAGTTTTAAATGTTGCTAAGGGAGTATTATATGTTTCAAATCAGAATTTTTGTATATATGAAATGAGAATGACCCTGGGTCAGAAATTCAGACTCATGAAACGTGTTATAATAAATGCTGCAAAATTTCAATATTTCCAGTATAAGACTATTACATAGGATTTTTACAGATTTGGAGAGTTTTCAATACATACCAAACTGAATTCATGAGTATTATGAAAAGAAAGTACAAAAGGCTATAAATATAAAGGACTCACCAATTAGTTCATGATCAAAAGAAGTCTGTAAAGACATCTCATTCTTGGCAGTTGTTGACCTATTCTTCGCCGAGCCTTGTCTTGTACGAGTTTGCTTTTCAGATTTTGGCTGTGACTGAGGATAGACATTTTCTGGCAAAATAGTCTGACCCTTTAGCCCTGTAGCTGGATTCTGATTGGTTTTCTTTTGTGAGTCACGAAGATTATTATTGATATAATGAGTTGATTTCTTGTGAGCAGCTGATGAGCACCATGCTGCATAGGAAGGTTTTCCATTATTCAGTATAGTAGGTCCACTATCTTCATCGGCAAGCTTTGACTGTCCTCTTCGCTTGTTGGTATCTTTTGTCTGTGACTGAAATATTCTACGGGCATCAAAGAAAGGTTTTTCCTCTTTAGATGATTTTACATTTTCTTTATCCAGACCTTTTTCTTTTTCCTTGTTACTTATCTTCTCAAAACTGGTTGGTTCATCACTACTGTTGCAGTAACTATTACATGTTTTGTTCAGGTGAATCTCTTCAATTCCACTAGTGCCACTACTGAGACTACTTGTACTGTTTTTACGAGTTATAACTGGAATGCCGTCTAAACCAGCACTTGATTCTTCTTTCTCATTCTTCTTGATTTCCACATCTCCAAAATCATCTAGACCATATTTTGAATCTGGTGACACTGTTGTTCTGCACATGTCATCTGGGACACTGTTATTCCTACCCCTTATTGGTCTTGGAACAAATTTTTTATTTCCCTTAAATGACCTTGATGTGGAATTTTCCAATGATCTTCTTTTCCCTGTCTCAGGATCATCTCTTTCCTTAGTAGAACTTTGACTAGTTTTCAATGTTTTCGCAACTTCAGCAAAGCTTGGTTTCGTATTGCCTTGCTGATCAACCTCTCTAGGTGGAGGTGTGGCAGAAGGTGAACTGTTTAAAACATCTGATGTTCCAAATGGATCATAAGAAGGGTATCCAGAACCCAACTTTTTCAAAGCTTCAGCATAAATATCATAACCATCTTGACTTGTCTGGCTGAATTCAAGGGGATTCTGCATTGAAGACATGTTTCCATCTTGCATTGGGTTAAGTACTGGGTTTGGTGAACTAAGAGCTTCGAGGAGAGACTGGGCAACTGGTGTAGAAGCAAGTTTATCTGTATCATTAGTCATATTAGCATCAAAATTTGGATTATTCTTGCCCATTGCCTGCATTACATTGTTTAAATTGGAGTAATAGTTTGGATGATTAAGATCTAGATTCTGTCCAGCAGATGGTGTGTTAGGAGGAGTTACAAAACTGTCCCATCCAAAGGAAGCTGCATCTCCTGGAGAAGGTGGGATGCCACTAAATTGTGTCCAAGGTGCATATCCAGGATATGTTGAGGAGGGAACATTTGGCTCTGCCATGGGTTGGAAAATGCCAAAGTCTGCATCCTGAGTATGAAACTGACCTTCAGGACGAAGAGATTTTTTATCACCCATGACCACAAGCTTCTGATTGGAACTGCAATACACAAAGTTTAAACATAGTATTATTGCTGTTATATTATAAATAAGTCATACATCTGAGAACAACTTCACGTTAAGATTATCATTTCTATACAAAATCAAATTTTGATGATTTTCATCAAAATCTGCTTAGCAGTTAAGAAGAAAATATCATTTACAGCTTATTTCTATTTCAAGCTTTATAATATCTGCTTATATTGACCCAAATTGAATCTAATAATACCATTATCTTTTAAACCACAAGGCCCCTCTCTGCTCCACAAACAGATCTCATACTTTTCCCCAATACTTTTGGAGGGCATTTGAAAACATACTGTAAGGACCAAATTAAGACCTTAAATTGGCCTTAAAAAAAGGACTGAAATACAAGTAGTTTACAGTAGAGCTGTCACTGATTCAGTGCAAAGCATATCAACGATATATTGATATGGGATGAAAAATATCAACAATTCACAAATATTTCGTTAATTACCTATAACTTATTGTCTGTCATTCACTTTTATACATGTTTAAATGATTTCAGTTTATAAAAACAGGTTCTATTCAGTGCCCATTGCATGATTTTTTTCCAGACCATTCTTTGTCATCATTTCTATGAATATATTTCCACTTTATAACAGCATAATGTTAGACATGGATAACTGCTTCTGTATATGTTTTCAGTGAATTTTCATCTGGACATTATGAAAATTCACTGATTATGGTATAATTTACGCAAACCCAGAAATCGTCAACGCACCAATGGTGTATCTGTTTTAACCTATAGCTCCGCCCAGAAACACTTACTCCTTCACTGAAAATTATACCATAGTCTGGGTATGGTATAATTTACGGTTATTGGAAATTATACTTAGAAGAATTTTACATAAGAAGCGCTGAAGAGCTATAGGTTAATTTCTGCGTAAACTTGTGTATTTACTTTATTTTTTGTATGGAATTATTCGTATGAAATGATATTCAATTATTTTCTTATAAAGAAATAACTGTTTTATTTCAATTTAATTTAAAAAAAGGCCGAAAACATCTAGTTCGCTATTACACTCCATTAGGTGAATTCCCCAGAGCTATGTACAGAAAGTACCGGAAAACGGTGTTTAGCTAGGTTTTCGAATTCGTGAATTGATTTAGGGAAAAATTATCCCTAAAATTGCTGATTTGGGAAGTAAAAAAGCTGGTTTAAGTTCAGATTTTTGGGAAAACTGCATGATTTTTAAGAAAATTTCAATTGGGAAGAGGCCTTTTTTCGGAGTCTGTTATACAAGTAGTAAAATCACTGAATTAATAAGTCAAAATTTTCGATTTTTTGAAATGTGTATCGATTATTGATGGACAGGACAAAAAATAATAAAAATATCAATAATACATCAATTGTCTAACTTCCTATCGATAACACCTCTAGTTTACAGGTGCAAAGCCAAATGTCATAATTCTATGAAAAAGCTTTGTAAAGGAAAACCCTAACTTGTTTCCCAATCTGACTAAAGTTCAGATCTACTTATTTCTTACATGTAGATCAGATTACCATTGTATATGTTTGTATATGTTTCGCCTTCATTGTAATTCACATTTCCTGAGAAACCTATTTTAAGCAATGCAATCAAACTGTTCTTTACAGATAGGCGTTATACCAAGTATCAAAATATTGTTGTCTGTTGAAGTAAAACATATTTTTCTTTTTTGTTAGAAAAAAATGTTTGAATTAACTTGAAACAAATAAACTCTGGAAATAATAGACTCAATTTGTATCGGGTAAGATTGTTTTGCCAATTTACCTGCTGGCTATATGGACCAATGCCATGCAAGTTCTCAAAGGTGTAAAAATTTCCTAATCAGTACTGGTTTTCCAGCGGTTCAAATTAGAATCACTTTCAAAATTTTAAAAGCTTCCCGATGATTGGCTTGTTTGAAAGATCACTAGGTGACAACCTACTGATGATCGTCAGATTCTAATGCGTAGCATTATCTAGGAGCTTATTATAATAAAAAACCATGTGATATCAGCTGAAACCACACCCCCCCTGTCCCCTTTGAAAGCCCAAGGATGGGTGATAAGTCTGTCCCTATTCTGCCAGGGCAATAAGGACAGTAGTTTTTTTAGGCAATAAACCATCTTGGGTGACAATTTTTAGCAGAGATTTTACCTACTATTCTCCAGGGAGGAGCAAAAAGAAGGGAACAAGAAGTCAATGTCTGTGCCATTTAGTGTTGTCCCGATTGTCTCTGAAAATCGATAACTAATCGGACCACCCCATAATCGGCAACAATCGATAGTCCTTTTTAAAAATCGATTATTTTAATGTTCTACCACCGCTGAATTGCCTATGGCGTAACTTATTTACATGCAGTCATAAAGAAGTTTCTCGACTGAATCTCTTTAATTCCAGACAATTTTAAAGTATTTTTTGTATTCAAAACCTATTTAACATGGTTAATACTACTTTAGAAAATTATAGTGTGTAGTAACATAACATTATAAACTTATATATCTACTGTAGTTAAATTAGTGATCTACAATACTACTCATTGATATTTTGACCTGTTGACTAGTACTAATATTGACTGCCATAAAGTTGTATTTTACAAAAATTGACTGTCACAAAGAAGTATTAGGTATTTGTGTTGTTTTTTTTTAATTCAAAGAGCAAATCATGCTAAAGAAAAAAGGGCCATTACAATTGCGAAACTCGATGGTACTATCGGCAGACAATCGATTGTGGTGGTCCGATTATCGATAGTGATTTTTGAGTCCGATACCCAACACTAGTGCCATTCCACAGGGCTAGATGTGCCATGGTTTCAAATTACATTTACAAATGCATAAAAAGAAAATGGGAAAGATAGCAAAAGTGACATTCATCATGTAGCTACTTTGTTTCATATAATCTACATAAAATTATGTCACAATTTCAGACATGAATATATAAATATTAGTTCAAGAAATGTCTATGTCACAAAAAGTTGGTTCAGGGTGGACAGTTTCTTTAAATTTTCTGGAGACTGCAGTCACAGAAGCGAGAATCCAGAAAAAAATCCGTGTAAGAAATACAGTAAACATTATTTCCAAGCGATCTGCCGATGTGAAATTGTCTTAAATGACAAAACAATTGATCCATATATTAACTACGTTTTTACATAAACTTTTATACCTAATAATTATCAAATTTTGACCATTTTCGTGCGAGTGTTGTTTCCCTATGTGCTTAGATTCAGTCACGTGACTGGAACCGTGAATAAGCGAGACTTAAAATCGAAAGTAGAAATTAAAAGACGGTACCTTAAAAGACGGAAAAACACTTGGTTGAATGGCACTAAATATGTTTCTTCTTTAATAAAGGTTACTTTAACAGTACGGCACCAATACCGAAAAAAATACGGAAGAATGAACGAAATTTACACGGAATGATTCATTCCTATCAAAGAAATAATGTTTCAGTAGATATACCATAATATTCATGTGTCATAAAACTAATAGAATTAGGTAGGCCTAGGTATAGTGGACTTGTTAATCTATAATAAATAAATAAAAAAAACGTAACAAAAATTGAATACTGTACTGTAGAGCTACTGTTTCATTATTTTTTTTTAATATAAATTTAAACAAACAAAAGTTTTAATAAACCATTACGATATATACCATTTTAAAATACAATGCTCGTATCTTTTAAAGTCACAATAAATTTATTTTTCAAATTTCATAAATGTGCTATTTAATTCATGTCCAGTTTTATCAAGTAAATATTAAATACTGAAGATGGTTATTTCCGATGTATTTTCTCTAAATGTTACATGTAATGGTGCACATGCTAATTCTTAGGATTCGGTAAGTTATTTTGGATTAACCATTTACCAGAGTCTTGCTTTTAGTTTCATGATAATATCAGGCATTCAAAGACTAATTCTAGACTAGAAAATTGACTTCTTATCTTTCCATACTAAAAAGCTTTTGGTCATGACTATTATCCGATGTCAATTCGATTATTCTTTAACTGAGTGGCTTTATTTTGCATCACAATCTCTCAAAAAAAAATTACAGATCTCACGAAACAAACTGATATGATTTGTAATGTATGATGGTGATAGGGCTCATAATGGTACAGACCAATTTTCTTTTGTCAAATGGTTACCAGTTGAAAACAGTGTAGACTTTAAAACTCATTTTAATGTCATATGTTCAAATTTATTCAGGTGATGTACCTGCTTATTTGAGTAAATATTTCTTGTGAATGAACAATTCATTCCAGCAATTTCTGTTCACAATTATAGCACTAGCTTTAGGGTCTCTAATGAGCAGTTAAATATGTCTTTTCCTTAGAGTGGTCACTAGTAAAAAATCATTCATTTATTAAGGTTATACTTTCTATTTATAAAGGTTGTACTTTGAGGAATTAGGTTCCTTAAAGTATAAAATATTTTAAGTCCTTTGGTGTTTAAGGTCACGATAAAATACACTTTACAGCTCAGTTCAGGTAAAATATGATAAACAAGATCAATGAACGCAACCCCATATGATCCAGCAACAAGAACCAGTGGCAAGGAGCCCAGGCGGACCCCAAACAAAAACAGGACAGGGCAAAGACAGAGCACGGACAGGTTAATCACTAAATGATAAATAATCTGTAACTGATTAGGAATTCAAAGAATTGAATAATAGGCCCACAAAGGGGAAGGGGACAGGAGACCGGGGGGACGGGGGGGGGGTTAATCAAAGAAATAAAAAACTAGTGGTAATGGGGAAGATACTTACCGTAGACGAGAAAACAACAAGGGACACAAGCAAAAGTGTCACAAAAACAGTATGAAACAACATAGACATACATCTGAGGAACACATAGGGGCGCCGCCTTGGAACGGTCATCTGCATAATATTGACTGTTGGGGAGTTTAAACCGGTTAATGGTGCCCCAAACCTCGCTCTTAGCCCCACCATGTTCCTATAAACGAGACAGTATAAATAAAATGAATCCCCGCCAAGTGAAATACTAACAGTTGTCACGGTTACAAAAGGTTAAATAAGTAAAACACTAAAATGATCATGTAGAAACATATAAAAGTAAACCCAATGACCATAACAAAAGTACTCAATGTCCTAAAGGAAGACAGAGCAACAAGAAAATCACCTACAAGGGCCCGACGAAGCAAGGCAGAAGACGAACATTAAGACAATTCAGCCCCAAAAGGGCTTTAAGAACTATCCATCATAGAGTCTCCCACTTGGTCCGTCAGATAGCCTGTTTATAAACTCATGGGCCTATTATAAGTTAGACAATATATCGAGTATTCTTCTCCTTTCTGTCAAAAAGAGTGATCTTTAAGTATTAATTCGGACTTTTTCAAGATATTGACTTTTATTGAAAGACAAAAATATGCTCTTTATATTATTGATAACTCATTAAAAAGCCTGAAAGTCCTCGAGGCGTTTGTTCATTCTATCGACCATGATGGAAATACTAAAATCCGTTACCATACTATTGGGAAATTATGCAAATAATATGAAGCATAATTAGTTTAAGCGATAAAATAATATACATGTATTGTGAATAATTTTGATTTTACTGTTATAAACATTTTGTCTAGTCTTCAAAGTATAGCACACTGGCTTAAACACGACTTGGAAAATGTCACAAAATCGATGTTCGTTTACTGCTAAGCAGAGTTTAATGGATCGCTGCGGATAAGAACAGGATGCTAAACTGCCGCACATACATGTACTGTACATATCCTGTCCACGGATTGCGAAACCATCTGCCTTGTGAATTCCAAACGTTCCATAGAACGACTTTTAACATTGCAAAGCTTCACCCAATATATCAGGAGAGTAAGTTTTTTTAAATACATGTACAAAGATATAGTGGTCATCACCACAGAGAGTGCATTTCCGAGGATCTGCAAAATCAAGACAGCAAAATCGTCAGACGACTCGGGTAATGTGTTGTTATAAGACGATTAGAAAACAGTTAAAGTCAGAAGATTGAGAAGGTAACACAAAGCACATCACGTCTAATATCGATATCAACATAACAGGTATGCGACTGTTTAACATATGAAAATATGGCCTTCTTTCGATTTCTAGAACAAAAATCACGTGGTCCCATTTTTCCATATCAAATATCTTAGTTTCTTTTATAACTTTGACGTTTTGAAGAGACCATTCTCGTTTTTCTAAGATGCTGTGATCTTGAGGTCTCCAATCGGCGTTCAAGTTCACAAGTCGAAAAAATGACCAAGAACGAGTTCATGAATGTAAATCATTTGAACATGTTTGTTTGTCAAGTGGAAATTTCTTGAGAAACAGTTTATAAATCTCACCCCAGATCGTTACGCGACCTTTACGGTTAACCGTGCCATTCCATTCATTTTCACCGAATCAAATATCGTCCCAAATGTGTTTTGTAGGGCAATATCAGGAACCCAGATATTTTCATTTCACCGAATCAACTATCGTTCGAAATGTGTCTTGTAGGGCAATATCAGGAACCCAGATATTTTCTGTTGGTACTGTAATTGATTCCGAACAATCAAAGCGTTGCAGAACAAACACAAGAAATTCATCTCTTAACTGAATATCTACAACTCCAAGAACGGATATCATCTGCTGTTGTATTTCTTTTATCTACGCCATGAATTGAATAAACAACCAAATTTAGAATTACATTTACCTCTTTTGTTACATCTTTGTTTGGAGGTGCGTCTTTATTGTGGCCATTGAACATATTCATGTATGTTCGTTGCATCTAATTTTACTTCTACAGAAAATAATGCAAACATCCATGATATAACATCACGAAGCATTTCGACTACATTATATACGTAATCTAACGAAAACGCGCTATATAGTTTTATGACATTCTTCAAATACTTAAAATTAATAAAGTAAGTTTAGCAAAGCAAGTACACTTTTAACTGCTCAGTAACAAGACTTGTGTAAGACATTAATGGATAGGACATTAAAACAAAATAAGAATAGACTAGGAATAGTTAAAAGTGCCATGCCTCACAAGATTTTCATCAAACCTAATGAGATGATAAACATCACCGGCTTCATCGACAAGAAGATCGATTACAAGCCAACTGCAGCAATTATACAGGAAGCAAGCGACACAACTTTACCTGATTTCATAGATGTTGAACCAAGTGTTATCAACTATTACTATCGAAATTCAAGAGAAGTAATCGTTACACTCTCCAATTTGACCACCAACACTGTTACCATTCCACCAAGATCGACGATATGTGAATTACATCCAGTCACAATTACAGATGAAGTTATAGAAATAGTAGAAGAAGAGGAGTTAGAGAAGAAAAGAAAGAAAATAGTTACAGACTTGAACATAGATCAAGATAACATTCTCGACAAGCCACAAAAAGAGAAGCTTCGAGATTTACTGATGAAGCATAGAGACATATTCAGCACAAGCGATACAGATATAGGACAATGCAACAGGATCAAGCATAGGATCCTACTCCCTTCAGACAGAGACATCGAAGGATTCCACCCTCTATGGTAGATGAAGTAAGGGCTCACATAGAACACCTGTTGTCCTGCGGAGTGATACGACCATCCAAATCCCCTTTTGCATCACCAATAGTCTTAGTGAGAAAGAAAAATGGAAAGATCAGACTATGCGTAGATTATCGCAAGCTCAATGACAAGTAGAGATGGAAGAATCACATAAAGAGCGGACAAGTTTCACAGTTAGACCATTAGGATTCTACGAATATAATAAGATGCCTTTCGGACTTACTAATAGTCCAGCAACAATCAATGTCTCATGGAGGGTTGTTTAGGGGATATGAACTTGAAAACTTGTATAATTTACCTGGATGACTTGATAGTTTACAGTAACACATTTGACGAACACCTTGTAAGATTGGACCAAATATTGACTAGAGTGAAGGAGTGTGATCTGAAGCTTGCACCATAGAAGTGTTTCGTTTTCAAGGAAAGAGTTAACTTTCTTGGACATGTTGTTAGCAAGGATGGTATAGAGACAGACCCTTCTAAGATTGAAAAGGTACGAAATTGGCCATCACCATCAACACCAAAGGAATTACATTCTTTTTTTAGCCTTTGCTGGATATTACATGGGGTTCATTAAAGACTTCGCAAAAATAACACGTCCTCTAGCGGAACTAATCCCATATCCATCTACAAAGAAAGGTCCAAGACAAAAAGAAAACACCAAGGAATAGAACTGGACAGAACACTAGCAAGAGATTTTTGATAAGTTGAATGTTATCCTGTCATCTCCGCCAATACTCGCCTACCCTGACTTCGACAAGCCGTTCGAACTACATACAGACGCTTCGATCCTAGGTCTTGGTGCGATTCTTTACCAAAAAGATGGAAATCATAAGCGTGTGGTTGCTTATGCCAGCCGTTCACTATCTAAATCAGAAAGGAAGTATTCTGCATTCAAGCTCGAATTCTTAGCTTCTTTCAAGTTGGCAATTACGGACAATGTCAGATGTTACCTAGCAGGAAAACATTTCAAATGCTTTACCGATAACAACCCCTTGACACACATTCGTACGTCTCCGAAATTAGACGCAACAGGACAGCGATGGGCTGCAGCCTTAGGAGAGTTCGATTTCGAACTTTTTTACCGTCCTGGTACTAGTAATGTAGATGAAGATGCTCTAAGTCGATATCCCTATCAAAAGGATGATGATGATGGAGAAGAGAGAATCAAGATGGATACAGAGGTGGTTAGGACAATTTGTAGTGCACTGATGACATCGCAGCCATTAATTGATGCTTTACCAGCAATGAATCTGAACATTGTTGAAATAACAGAAGATCCCGGAACATCAATGGCTCAAATTATTGTGATGAGGGAGATCAGGCGTAAACAGATGGAAGATCCAATTATTAGTAAATGGAGAATTGCAGTGATAGATGGAGATGGACAAGTGATTGAAAAGACATTTACCAAAGAATACCAGATAATGAAGAGGAATTTCAAGAGTTTTAGGATGAAGAGAAGTATTTTGTTTAGAGAAATAGAAGATAATGAGGAAAAGATTGAACAATTGGTAGTTCCTGAATGCTATAAACAAGACATTTTAAAAGGCATGCACACAGACATTGGCCATCCTGGTATAGAAAGAACTACAAGACTAATTCGTCAGCGATTCTTTTGGCCAGGAAGGACTTCATGTATAGAGAACTGGGTAAAGCAATGTGACAGAAGAAAGTCAGCCACTAACATCCGTGCACCTTTAGTCAACATCAATACAACATACCCCTTGGAATCAGTATGCTTTGATTTCTTATCATTGGAAACAGCAAAGGGAGGCTATTCAAACATGCTTGTCATCACTGATCATTTCAGAAATTCGCAGTAGCAGTACCAACAAGAAATCAGACGGCCAAGACTACATCAGAAGCATTCTTTACCAACTTCGTCGTTAAATATGGTATTCCAACTCGTCTTCACTCTGACTATGCAGCTTACTTTGAAAAAAATCTGGAAACAAAGTGATTGAAAGTGATTTAATTAAAGAACTATGTCAACTGATGAATATCAAGAAATCGCATACCACAGTTTACCACTCACAGGGAAATTCGGGTCCGGAACGATTCAATAGAACGTTGCTTAGCATGTTGGGGACGCTTGAAAACTGACAGAAACGAGATTGGAAGAAGTACATTGATCCATTAGTCTTCGTCTACAATTGCACCCCACACGAATCGTCAAAAGTCTCGCCCTTTGAGCTGATGTTTTTGAGAAAGCCAAAACTCCCAATAGACGCCATGTTTGAATAAGCTGGAGTAGAAAGAAGTACAAGTGAAAACATAAAAGACCTAAGAGAAAGAATTAAGAAAACTAGAAAAATAGTGGAGACTTGTGTTGGAAAATCGAAGACGAAACAGAAGTATTATTATGACAAGAATGTTAGAGGTGTGAAATTAAACAAAGGAGATCAAGTTTTAGAAAAGATTCTATCTAGAGGACAGGGAAAACATAAACTAGCTGACAAGTATGAAAAAGAATTGTTTACTGTAAAGAGCCAGCCAATCCAAGACATACCAGTATATGAAGTTGAAGGAAATGAAACTGGAAAGATCAGGAAGCTACATCGAAACCATTTATATTTGGTGGATTACCAGATAAGTGACAAAATGGAAGATGATGAGAAGAATGGTAATGATGATGAGAAAGATGATAATGATGATGAAGAAGTTGAGATTATTGAGGAAGAAGAAAGAATGGATGCATCCAGAGTGATAGAAGGTGACGTCACCAGAGAGAGAGCTCAGACGATGATGAAGGCATGTTACTTGCCCCATAGAAATTAGTACACGGGGACGCCCGTGAGCCTGATATTCAGAATCTAGAGGAAACAGAAGTGGAAGATGTGAAAGAGCAACAGAGCATTGGTGTTTCACAGACCATTGATAAGAGTACAGAGGTTGAACAAGAAGGTAGACATGATGTAGCAACAGAAGATGTAGTATGTATAGAAGAACATGTAGAGAATTTAGACGATAAAGACGTAACGATACATACAACAACACGAGACACCACAGAAAATACGGTAGAAGAAGATAACATTGAGGACACAGTAGAAGAGTTGTGGTTGTCAGACCAAAAGTGAAGAACATTGCCCAAAGAACCAACCCGACGTTCAGAGCGACACAGAAAGACAAGTGAGGAATATGACGAATATGTCATGTTTGGAATGCAGAGAAGAGCATTTGACAGGAAGCTTCATGCTCTTCGTGCTATCACATTTTCTGGAGTCCTCGACAACGTAGATGAAGATATTGCAAAGAAGGTTATACATGTCATCCTGAAGTAGACTCACTTTTATGTTATATTGTTGAACAATAAAGTGTATTTTATCATGTTTTTAATCTATTTCATAAAATGATATAACCTTTTATCTATTTAGGTTAACAGCGAGGACGCAATTTTGGAAAGAGGGGAGGAAAAGTAAGAAATGTTCATTTTGACTGTATTTAGATATGTCTCTTTTTACAGGTGTGACTATATTTAGATATGTCTCTATTTTATTACAGGTTTGTCTGTATTCACATATGTGAGTTTATTATGTTACATGCTTCAAATGTATTTTGTTAATCATAATAAAGTGGTACTATAGTCAAATAACTGTTTATCGTTTTTTCTCATAAAGGTTTATTGTGCATGTTTGAAAATCGCGTGTTTTTAAAAAAACAAAAACTTATAGATGTATAAGAATATATATCGAGAATACCGCTTGTTGTCTTACACAATGAACGATTTATTTACAAAAGATATAAAAGTAAAATCATATATTGTACGAAACAATAAATCATTAATATACTAAAGGTATAAATGCTTATCTGTTGATAGTATTGTAGGGGTAGAGAAGTTGTTAGTATTAGATGTAGTAGCGTCATTGTAGTGACGTTATACCTAATGCTGACTTGACCACAAGATTATTTAAAGTATGACTATTAATATATTCATTGAAATCATTTATAGACATACATGTATGATATCTTAATCTTTATTTATTGCAATATGTTATAATAGTTATTGCTTACTTAGAGGGCTTTAAAATATACACAGAATAGAACGAAATCTGACTTTGTTGTATCGGAACCTTTCTATCTACTGCTGGCTGGGGCCAGTATGGTTGGCCAATATTATCTACATATATGGGTTGGAGCCCACCTGGTCACATTTATTGAAGTTGTTATCAAATTATTGGGTTTTTTTAATATAAGTATATTATATTAATCATAATTTTTTGTTAAGTCATATTCATTATTGAATTAAACTGATGTCTTTTTTATTTGATGAGTTATTGATTTCAGTTTATATCTCCAGTGGTAATTGTATAAAACGAATTAGTGTTTGAAATTATTTTTTGTCCAATCGGATTGCAGTATTTCAAATGAATCGTAACACTAGTAAATCGACTGTTTATTAAAATAATTTCAAACACAAAGCCGGTTAAAGTTTATTAGTACGTAATTGCAATATGATATTGGTCGTGCAGCTGCGCCGCGCCTGACCATTTTAATTTTGTAAATACGTACTTTATACTAAAACATCGGTTGAATTAACTGACTCTTAATTGGAAATGATTTTATTCTTATTATTGCCAAACATGTGAAACTTTCCACAATTTGATTTCCAAGAGTACAGTACTGAATATTTTTATACACTCATACAGATTTATAGTCAGTGAAAATTGATATATTATACATAATACTCTGTATTATTTTCACTGATGTAGCATACAACCAGCACGAATTACTCAAAGGGGTTTTGTACTATCGAAGTATACACAAGTTTATTTTTATGTTTCTTGGTTCCATGGGTTGGATTTTTTCTACATAATTAAAGTTAATCATTACTTCACCTTATTTCATGTTAAAGAACCATTTACCTGTATATCGTATTTGCTAATGACAATGCATTAGTTTCTACAAAATCTAGTAATTCTAATGCTAAACCAATACTGTATCTAATGGCAATACATAAAATATAATAAGTAAATAAGTGCCTCAAACCTCCCATACAATATTAAATTGACTACTATTCTACAATATCTTAGCTTAGTTAAGTTATTGCACTAAAATACACGTTTAGCACAGTTATACGTGCATAAAATGTAAAGCTTTTTATATTGAATATCGTCACAAGAACATGAAAAGCACCACAATTTTCTGCATATGTCGTTGCTTTTGCGTGAATAAATACATATGACTGATTGAAGAGACCAATAGTTATGTAACAATTATGAATATTGTTAAGGGTTATTAAAGTGGACGGGGAAAAGTAAATGTGTTGTTCATGTAATTTCATTATTTACAAATGGTAATATTTTGTTATAATTGAAATATAATTGAAATAATATATAGAATTTTTATTTAAATTATATTTTATTGTTAACAATTTTCAATAGAGAGAAATAAGAACCCCTAGAGAAAGCCCAACACGGCAAAATTGAAAATGTTGAAGGCTCGGTTTGATTGGGCCTGTTCATGGCCGATACTAGTAAGTGCAAGTTACCGTCCACGCCCCCTAGCACCATATGACAAATAACAAATGAACAGATGAGAGGAGCCCTTGTTTTAAGTATCATTTTGCATTAATACTAGTTAATTATTTCAGCAAAAATTAAAACCGAAACTTTATTGAAATCCAAATCTTTTAATGAATAAAAAGACTTTGTCCCAGATAGTCGATAGACAATCATTTTCATGGAATGAAATAATTCTCCTCACTGATGTTTAAAATTGAATAATTTTCTTTGTCTCCCTCTCTCTTTTTTCCTTAAATTTTCATAAAAGATTTTGACTTGTAAATTGTTTTTGAAATTCTGCACACTTTCTTTTTTTGCAGAATCGAATCGTTTGATATTAATTATCGCAGCATTTCATCTGTCAAACTGTCATACTGTAAACATAGCAAACATCTGGGGAGTTTCATATTATTCACGTATACAAAGACTTCGTTATCAGTGACTAGATCGACGGTTTTTCTCAGTAGACATCTTTTTTCCGAAGTTCAATTCAATTAAAGAGTTACGTGATCAACGTTAAAATGATTGTTCTCTATATTATATGATGTATTTACTTTATCATAAAGTCACACGTTACAGACTCAAACAAATTCTATCGAAGCTATTATAATCTCTGGTATTCAACATGAAGCATATTTATGATAATCTTTAGTAACATTTATCGGGATAGCGTTCATTGAATGTTGCTCTCCCTCGTTGATAAAAAGTATCCTTCATTTGTACTTTGATTCAGCAGATAATTATATTAATATAAGTGACTACGAGTCAATATTTACTTTCCACTTTTCAACTTTTAAATGGATATGACATTGTTGCTTTGTTTCAGAAAAAAATGATATTACATGTATTTGACGGAGAATTTAATATTTCAGGTGGTGAAGTCCCCAATGAATTTGCCTTTCTGAGTGACATATTACATTTTGTAACTTGCTTATGTATAATTCATAAATGTCAGTCTCATATATAAATTAGTACGTACTATGCCATCGATTTATCGGGATAGCGTTCATTGAATATTGCTCTCCCTCGTTGATAAAGAGTATCCTTCATTTGTACTTGATTCAGCAGATAATTATATTGATATAAGTGACTAGAGTCAATATTTACTTTCCACTTTTCAACTTTAAAATGGATATGACATTGTTGCTTTGTTTCAGAAAATAATTGA
Organism: Ruditapes philippinarum; assembly: GCF_026571515.1. NCBI lineage: Eukaryota > Metazoa > Mollusca > Bivalvia > Venerida > Veneridae > Ruditapes > Ruditapes philippinarum. The sequence goes on from NW_026861044.1 coordinate 124,849, forward strand.
TATAACATGTATTTGACGGAGAATTTAATATTTCAGATAGTGAAGCCCACAATCCATTTGCCTTTCACATATTAACTTGCTTATGTATATTTCATAAAAGCCAGTCTCATATAAAAACGTACGTAATATTCAAGGGACAAGGCGTGAACTAGAGACACTTGGTTCAAACGGGCGAAATGGTTGCAAACTTGACAAAATGGCTACCAAGTCATGAATATATATATCGTCCAGTCTCTTGTTGATCTTTGTTCTATTTTTTTACAGAAAATGTTACAGGCTCGGTTTGATTGAGCCATCCACGCCCCCTAGCGCCGGCTTAAGTAGAATAGCATAGAATAGTCAATTTGTTTCGTATATCAGCAGCCCCTTATTTATTTTCATATTGGGCTTCAACACATGTGAAAATAGATATTCACTCACTATTAACCTACTCTTGATCTCGCACTGATACGAAAAATATCCCTTTTTACGTATTATTACTTATTTTTGGCAGCCTATTGAATCGTGTTGTAGAGGAAAGATATGGTTAATATACAACAGACGAAATTTTCAGTGATTTCTTTTCTGATCAATCGTTTCTTAGCATTTAAGTAATTAACTTTGACGGATTAATTAATCCAAACGCATTAATCTTGATAGTTTTTCTTTTATTTTCCAGAAGTAAATACTGTAAAATCATTATTATTCGTGGGGCACGAATTTTCGTGGTTTTCGTGGGTAGGTCAATCCACGAATTTAAGATCCCACGAACTTTTATCCCAACAAATACTACAAACATGCGTCGGCTCTTTTCCGGCCGATATTTCGTGAAATGGATGTATATACATACAGATAATCAGGTTAGTGACATATTAAATCCGTTTACAATATTTAAGAAACTTGAAAGAAAACTCGATTATATGTCCTCAATTTACTGTCACAAATGTCGCATATACGTACTTGATCGTTGTAGTCATTGTGTCAACAAGAATACTTGACATAATCGAGTAAATATGTGAACCCAGGCAGTGCAACAATTAGCGCTAATAAAAATTGTCAGTTTGCTCTTATTTATTAAAAAAAAAATCTTTGATATTAATGTCGTAAGTACACAAAATTATAAAAAAAATACGAGCGCTAAAACAGATTTATTGTACATTCTTTTGCCGTTTTAAATGATCCAGTTTATATGAATTTTAATCTGTATTTGTGCGAATGCTATTCCGTCAACATCAAAGACGCCACCGACTTTAACAAGATCCACACATACTCGTGTTATTTACCGAGATTAATTTATATGCATGTAAATTTACACAGTCGCTGTGACGTTGCGTGTAGTTACTGTCAAATATGTTAAGACCAATTCAGGGTGTAAACTTTTAAACTCACCTGTCAGTTGTTGTATAAATTATGCGATGTTTACATCGGCGAATTACAGGGGCACACTGTGTCCAATGGAGGTGCATATCATGTCACATAAATGTGTTAATTGCAGTCAATTATCGGCAGTAACTGTGCTATATAATTTATGCCCATAGAATTTATGCCCAGAGGCAAGGATTAAATTTATTGACAAGTAAAAATATGTACATGTTGTAAGTAAAAATGTTCGGCGATTAAGTTTAAGATTATTTTGCATTAGGTTACTGAATTTTTTTTTACAAGAAAACGAAAATCCACGAATTTAAGAACCCACGAAAATGCCTTTTTTGATAAATCCACGAAATTTCATGCCCACGAATTTAAGTGAATTCGCAGTATTCAGTTCTTACCTACTTTTCATGAAACTTTAAATTTATAAATTTAAATCAAATTAAAGTTATTGATACAAAATGCACTTTTCTTACATTTAAATTCCCACCAGAATCTACAAAATTTCAATACTTCCACTTGAAATTAAGATGTTGATATACTAGTATTTGATTATTATTGCGCTAAATAGAAATCAAAGTGCTGCAGCACTGAATGCGACGAACATGCAACCGGAGAGACCTGAAGGCTTTTTTTAGAAAAAAAAACACAAAAGGTGTAACAGAGAAAATTTGTTCCATACAAGTTCGAGATTTGTAGAGCAATATATTTTATCTGGTATAATTCAGAATTTCTACTTTCAAGCAGAACAAGTCCAAATTTTTAAATACAGAATGAAATTTATGCCTTAAAACTCTGGTCAAACTTGTAAATCAGTGTCCTGTCCTTATCGATTTATTCCAAGAAATGATATGTAAAAAGAAAAAAACTGTCAACGAAATATTTCTAAAATAAAACCATGCAAATAAACTTCAAGCATAATACATAATACATGTGAGAATGTTTATTAAAATTGCTTAATGTTATATCATAGTGGGCATATTATATAGACAATAAAATATAAGTCATTTGTATTTTTATTGCTCTTGGATATGTCTCATTAAAAATATTTTTGGTTAAAATCATCAGCAATTAATGGTGTCTTTTTTTAGAATTTATTTTTCATTTACAAGGTTAAGATGTAGAGGCCAGAGCACATCGTTTTTATTTTAATTTAAATGTCACTTAAGCACTACAGTGTTTAGTTGTCCCTTTCAATTTCACACTAAATTCCATTTTCAACTTGATTGCTTCTTACAATTGTATAGAATTTCTGAAAGTATTGCATGTAAACAAAGTAAGTATCCGCTGGTTTATTACATGTATAATGTGTACTCCCTAATCGCTTGTCCGAAAGTCAGCACAGGTGATGCAGAATCTATTTTTAGAATAGTGTTGGCTATTATAATCTCATAGCAGGTTAACTCATATCGTGACCTAGAAAATTATGTAAACAAAACACAAGAATCGGAAGTAGAACTGATATTATAACTTCCTTCAAGAAAGATTACCATGAAAGACTACACGGTGGTAAAGTGTTGATCCCATGCATTTTCAAAAATAGATATTTATAATACTAACCATTGTACTGTAGTCTAATTTATTAATAACTGCTGCATATTCAGCTAAACCACCCGCGGTATGAGTCATGGAAAGAGTTCTTCTTTTAATAAAAGATTTTTATTAATGCGCGAGTTATTCTAGAGTCACGAAAAACTTTTGATCTGTTAATAAAAATGTTTAATGGAGAAATGTTTTTTTCCTACTAATAATTTCTACGAATTATTGAGCTTACTCCTTAATTATAGCATAATTTGCTGTCCTACTTTTTCGACAGCGGTAGATCGTTTCAGCAGTTATTTGCATATTGCGCAATAATACTACGGGGGCTACAACGTTTTTATCAATCAAATACGTTCATATTTTAAGTTGGATAACTTAATTCGAAATTGAAAAGGCTAAATATGGAAGTTTTTAAGATATCCCGACAAAGTATGGGAGTTTCATAGGATCAAATTCATGTACTATTTCTTGGGCTGTTATTCGGTTGAGGACACTTGCGCGATTGTAGCCGAGGAAATCCCATGTGTAGATGACATAGCTCTGAACGCTCCTGAGGGCGCGTCCGTCGCAAAAATCCAATATCTTATGATTAATTTAAACCACGAAATCTAATACAATTTTTACACTTTCTCTGGCATTTTATTTAGAGGTATATCTTTGTTATATCCTTTCAACAAAACTTCATGTAATGTGTCGCATATGATTTCAATTGGACATAACATTACTGCTAACAACTATTTAACCTTTGGAATAATTGCCATTTTCAAATCATTTCACACAACATATCGGCAGCCTCCTGGTACCTTGATTTTGAAATAAGTTATTAATGTACAGCTACCACAAATAAAGTTAATGAACTATATATTAATTATATGCATCGTAACACACATTTGCAAATTCACGCTTAAATCTCAGTAACAAGCCTTTCAGTTTGCGTGATTCTACCTCTGCCTCAATCGTATTGTTAGGACTACATTGATTCTCACATCAAAATGAAATCACCTGTTAAATTTATCTTATCATTGTTGAAGGAATGGAGAAAATGTTCTCGTTGAGGTACCATTGACCACTATTATATTTATCTGCATTATAAGATAACCAACTTAGAACACAGTTTTCCTCTTAATTTCAGCCATACTCTATCATTGTAATGAATCACAATAAGGTAATTGTTTATGTGTACTATACCATATTGTTATATTTCTCATAGACTATTGTGCATTTATATTTGACATTTAAATATTGTGGGTAACGAATACGGAACTCCATATGCAATATAAGCTGATATGAGTCTTGTCATATACGTTATCATTAGATAAAAACAAGAGCGATCAGTAATCACATGTGTCGCCTCATGATGGCCAATTTTATGTTGGGACAAATTTTGTGACAGACGGACAGACAGACGGACAGTGCACAACAAGACTTGGTACTGATCATTCCTGTAAAGTTTGGATAAAATTGCACTAGTAGTTTATGAGGAGTAGTCCGGACAAGCTTTTGTGTTTCTGGCAACACACAGAAAAAACACACCTTTTTATCAAAGGGACATAACTCGGTCAAAAATCATTCAACCGGAAAACCCGTGCAATATGCGCAAGGACTTGAGCTACAGATCAATCCTGTAAAGTTTCATTGAAATTGCATTAGTGGTATAAGAGAAGTAGTACGGACGAACTTTAGAAATAAAAATAATTAAAGGGCCATAACTCTGACAAAAATCATTGAACCGGATAATGCTGACATTATGCACAACTAGACTTGGTACTAATCATTCCTGTAAAGTTTGGATGAAATTGCACCAGTAGTTTATGAGGAGTAGTCCGGACAAGTTTTGTGACGGACAGACGGACAGACAGACGGACAGACAGACGACGGAGAAGTGATCCCTATATGTCGCCACTACTCCGTAGAGGCGACACAAAAAGATAACAAGAATGTATATATGCATTAGAAGACACAAGAAAGAATGTACTATACGCAAGAAAACAAAAACTCGGCTATTTCTCCTCCATTGATTTATATAGTTACTAGTAATTGTCTATTTATTGTTAAACTTATTATTATTATTAAATATTATTATAAACACATTGATATTATAAATTGCAAAAGACTTAGTGTGCGAAAGAATATTGTGGGGACTACATCGAAAATGTTGCTCTACCTTGTTTATCTCTAGTTTAAGATTTTATTAAAAAGTAAATAAACACAGACAAATGTGTCTCGGGTTTTTGTTTGGGTCCATGCCCTCTGGTAATGGATAGTTGTTACACTCTTTTCAATTACATTTCAAATAATTTGATAATAAAAAGTTTAAGTGTACAGTACATGTTGATAGTATCAAGATCCCTTTGTGTTACCTAGGCAATGTCCTGATTCAATTACATGTACTTTTTTTTTTAAATATGTTTACATGAGAAATGTAACGAATTGTATTGTGTTTTCTATAAAATTAAGGTGTATTTTTAATTTGCAACCCACAAAGTAGTTATAATGTTTAGATTCTTAATCATTATTGATAAACTGCAATTAAAAAGCTCGATATTAGTACTGTATGCCAAATAGCTGCAAAAACAAGACAAAGTCTGTCCAAAGCCCGTGATACAGTGTGCCATGTAACATTTCTACACTTGTTTTCCATGAAAAATAATTTCACCAAATACATTGCCATTAACGATAATGTTTCTTGTTTATCTTTAAAGTATAAAAACAATGAAATGTTTGTCATAATAACCGACAGTGCACTTCCTAAAACTTGAAAACCGAGAAATAAAGAGAAAATTGCTACTTCGTCTGATGATTCGGGTAATGTACTTGTTACAGCAGATAAGAAAACAGTTAACGTCAGGAAAATAGAGATCGACAATCCCACCCGTTCTCCTGACTCTGACGGTAATACAAAACACATAACGTCCAATATTGATATTAACATAACAGGGATGATAACATTAACAACATGGAAAAGAGGTTTCCTCCTAACATCAATTAAGAACAACACGTGATCCCAGTTCATGCCATCGAATATTTTAGTTTGGTTAATTATTCTCACATTTTCAAGATACCATTCTCCCTTTTCTAAGATGCTGTGATCTTGTGGTCTCCATTCGGCGTATGAGTTTTTTAGTCGGATCGAATTTGAAGGACGAGTCCATGAAAGAAAATCAAGCGGACATGTTTGTTTGTCAAACGGAAATTTTTTAATAGATATTTTACACGCAACTTTGAATAGGCCTCCTGGCCAAATTGTTACATGACCATCGTAGTTAAGTATTGCCCTACCATTTTTATCAATTGAATCAAAAACCGACTCAAAAGTGTCTTGCATTACTATGTCAGGAACCCATATTTTATCACCTGGAACAGTGATTGATTTGACACCATCGAAATCATCAGGATTCCATGTCAGGAATTCATCTTTCCATTGAATATCTAGTACTGTTCTTATTGATATTGACTGATGTTTTTCATCAATGTCTTGAACAGAGTAAATCACTAAGTACATGTAAACATAAAGTGCCTCTGTTGCATTCTTTTTAGGACAAGCGTCTTTGCTGTAATTTCCGCTGAAAATAATCCTGTGAACGTTCATTTCATTAAGCTCCACTCTTGTGTCAAATATTAATAATATCCAAATTACTGCACGAAACGGGTTCATTTTTGCATTCTCCGATAAATTCTAAAAGGTTATGTGTTTAAATACTGTGGCAAACATTACATCATACGTGTCATTTGCCAGACAGCCAATGAATTATAATGCGTAAAATTCCATACTTGTAAGTATTTATATAGTTTTATTTGGTCGGTAATACCGATAAATGCATTGTAGTAATATATTACAGCGAAAAAATATCTTCGGTGCTTGAAACTTATATAACACAATGGAAATGATTTTCTGTAGAAATGTTAATCCGAGCCTGTTTGTATTATAAAATATGTATTTAAACAAACATGTTTGTAACGAATCTAAGCTCACATTCACAAAATATCAAATCGCATACTGAATCGTAATAGACAATTTAGATAACAATAACGACATTTTGTTGAAATATTAATTTTTATTTTCAATAAATAAATAATGCCTTACAGACATGATATTTATGATATTAGATTTTGATATAAAATATTCAGATCTAAATTATTACATTGTTACTGTTACGCATTTTATTTAACTGATGAGGATCAACGATGGACATTATAAACTGTAATATCGTTTTATTGATTTGCTCCATTGATATACACGTATAATATGTAGAATTACTGAAAGGAATTTGGTAATCTAGAGGGTTTTTTTTTTCAATTTTTGATTCAGCTCAACTTTCTTGTCGGGTTTGTGGTACTTGTGCTTACCGTTTTGAATTTCTTTAATAGAAGTTGTTGGATTCAAAATACCTAGATAAATATTATAATCTACTTTAAAATATCATTTAACGGTTAAATTTAATTGTTGTATTCTTTATACGTCGATGCAAAATGTTTTGTACGGTATTGGCCTAAAAATAACCGTGCAGAGTGTTCCGTGTTGAACTAACTTTGGTGTATTCTGTTTAACTATTATAAATAGGACACTTCTTTTACATTGCATAGTCAAACTTTTGCATATAAACCTATGCACAAAGTCACAACATTCACAGTACATGGAATATATAAAAATAACATCAAAACGCTCAATGAAAGATTCATAAAGTCAATCACGATGGTGACAATTAGAAATGACATCCAATCCTGATGAAAACATGCTTAATTTTTTATCTTTTATGTTTATTTTTTAGATTGCATATATAAGTTGTTGTTTTTTTCTTGTCTCCTTGATTAATTAAAATGTAACACAAAGTTCTTGTGATAGGTAGGATATGTAATTATAACTTATTTACATAATGTTGCCTTGTTTCCGAGCTTTTGGGTTTTTTTTCTTTCAAACGGTATGACAGCTGGCATAACTGACATTGATCAAGTTAGTAGGCCATATTCTAAATAAGATATTTTATTTGCTCAACTTTTTTTATTATGATAAAAAATTCAGTGACTGGAAGTAGAAACTTCTTCATTTTCCAATGTTTGAGTCACATGATGGTACAGACCAATTTTCTTTTTTTAAATGGTTACCAGTTGAAAACGGAGTAAACTTTAAAACTCATTTTAATGTCATATGTTTAAATTCATTCAGGTGATATACCTGCTTATTTGAGTAAATATTTCTTTTGTGACTCCAGCAGGGGGAATTTGTCATAGGGTAGTAATCATCAATAAATAAAATATAAATAAATACTCGTTGTTGTTTTCAATCTTTAATCCTTAAATACAAATTTGGTCTCGTATTAAGTCAAACATATTTCTCTTCTCTACATCAGTCATTCAATAACTTAAAGTCGCGTTATCCCATTATTATATTCCTATAGTAACATGTACTAACCGTTTATAAGTGTTTATACAAAGTGATATTTACGGGTACGGTAATGCATCATTGCAGTCCGTCAAATACACTCACTTTGTATAAACGCATTTCTATATTATATATAATAAATTATCTATAATAATATTATATTGTTTTCAGGTTAGTAATGTTATTTCTTCCTAGTTTTTCATATGGTTAAATTGTAATTGTTTTGTAAAATGTTGTTATTAATAAAATGGAAATTAATCTTTAAAAATAAGTAAAATACAATACCCTAAATATTGTTAAACCTGTACTGTATAATTGTATGTCTTTTGTTGTTATTTGTTTACATGTTTTATGTTTAGGACGGTAATGCATCATGGCATTCCGTCACATTCACTCACTTTGTATAAACGCATTTCTATATTATATATAATAAATTATCTATAATAATATTATATTGTTTTCAGTTTTTCTTCACCAATTTAAACCCAACAATCTACCAAATAATTTGTACAAAGGGCCTAAGCTAGTTTATAACCGGCAAAGCAGCCCTACGTCATGTTCACAATTATAGCACTAGCTTTAGGGTCTCTAATGAGCAGTTAAATATGTCTTTTTCTTTGAGTGGTCTCTAGTAAAAAATCATTCATTCATTTATTAAGGTTATACTCTCTATTTATAAAGGTTGTACTTTGAGGAATAAGGTTCTTTAAACATGTTAAAGTATAAAAGATTTAAAGTCTTTTGGTAAGTTTAAGGTCATGATGAAATACACTTTACTGCTCAGTCCAGGTTTACAATGAAGATTAAATACTGCTTCAGCTGGTGCTGAAGGGGCATGAAATATGTTGAATTTGTGAACAAACGCAATCGAACCGGGTCTACAATTTTCATATATCATTGTTGTTTTCATTGCGTCCGATGGAACACCCAATTTCCATATTTTTTATCTACTTTTTTGAAAATGTTTCAGGCTCCGTTTGATAAAGCCTGTTTATAAACTCATGGGCCTATTATGAAGTGAGACAATATATCGAGTTTTCTTCTCCTTTCTGTCCAAAAGAGTGATCTTTAAGTATTAATTCGGACTTTTTCAAGATATTGACTTTTATTGAAAGACAAAAATATGCTCTTTATATTATTGATAGTGTTATGCAGCTAAAAAGCGATGAAATTCTTTCACGAAAAAAAAAAAGAATAATAAAAATAAAATCAAAAAATTTAATGCATAATACCGAAGTACACATAGAATGCTTTTAGAATGTATTTTAATTAATACAGTTGATCCTATTTTGAACTTAGACTGCTTCGAAGAAATTGTAGGCAGAATTATTAACACATAAATTGTAGGCAGTATCTTGATTTTTATTTGTTTAGGTCGTCAGACCAAACAAATAATGGTAGCGATATTTCAGACCCTGATGATGTTAATTGCAAATGCCGAAAGTAGTCCACTTTTTTGAAGCGGTTACTTCCCTTTATATGTACACTAACGCCGAAAAATTCAGGGGAGATCACTGCGTAAAGATGGTCAAATGGCAGGCGCATTAATTTTCAAGCAAAATAGTTCCCAAATGGTCGAAGATTTCTAGTATTGTTTTATTCTTTATAGATACACATGCTTATAGTAAGCTTCATGATTATTTACATCTGTGTTAAAACGAAATAATAAGGGTTACAAATCCTAATTTAGAATGATATGGTTTTCTTCGGGCCATTAACCGTGGCCGTGCGGTTAGTGCGCTCGCTTAGTAAGCGAGAGGTCAGGAGTTCAAATCCCAGTTAAGGCAGCTCATTTTTTTCTTCAAATTGTTTAAGTCAAATAAACATTGAATTGAATATCAATGTTGCAATTAGTCTTATAGCCAATTTACTACAATTAAAACGCTGGAAAGCATTGGTGGTACTATACAAAAACAAATTGGTTTATAATCTCACAACCTTCACCTTTCTGAGTGTACCATATATTTGTGAAATAGATTCTGCAATAAACTAACATCCAGTTGTGTGAATCTTTCAGTTTAGTCGACAATTTCTCAATTTTTGTAACATTTCAACGCCGGGTGTACGCCGTATCCAGAATCGAAATCGCATTAAACGCGAAATAAAGACGAGAAACGAAAGACTTGTGTCATGGCATTTGGAATATTAACTAGAAGTAAGGACATCTTCTTTGTAAAAGAAATTAAATTCATTTCTTTTCTGATTGCTTAACATGACTCGTTTTTGTTCAATATACCGGTTGAAAAAGTGTTCGCGGTATCAGAATTTTGAGAATGCGCGTGCATAGTATGACCCCTTTATATAACTCATTAAAAAGCCTGAAAGTCCTCGAGGCTTTTGTTCATTCTATCGATCATGATTGAAATGCTAAAATCCGTTACCATACTATTGGAAAATTATACAAATAATATGAAGTATAATTAGTTTAAGCGATGAAATAATATATTGTGAATAATTTTGATTTTAGTGTTATAAACATTTTGTCTAGTCTTCAAAGTATAGCATACTGGCTTAAACACGACTTGGAAAATGTCACAAAATCGATGTTCGTGGGCTGCTAAGCAGAGTTTAATGGATCGCTGCGGATAAGAACATGGTGCTAAACTGCTGCAAATACATGTACTATACATATCCTGTCTACAGATTGCGAAACCATCTGTCATGTGAATTCCGAACGTTCCATAGAACGACTTTTAACATTGCAAAGCTTCACCTAATATATCATCTACGCTGGAAAAGGAGAGTAAGTTTTTTTGAAATACATGTAGAAAGATATAGTGGTCATCACCACAGAAAGTGCACTTCCGAGGATCTGCAGATCTAGAAAAATTGTCAAGACAGCAAAATCGTCAGACGAGTCAGGTAATGTGTTGCTTATTAACGATAAGAAAACAGTTAAAGTCAGAAGATTGTGAAGGTAACACAAAGCACATCACGTCTAATATCGATATCAACATACAGGTAGGCGACTGTTTAACATATGAAAATATGGCTTTCTTTCGATTTCTAGAACACAAATCACGTGGTCCCATTTCTCCGTATCAACTATCTTAGTTTCTTTTATAACTTTGACGTTTTGAAGAGACCGTTCTCGTTTTTCTAAGATGCTGTGATCTAGAGGTCTTCAATCGGCGTTCGAGTTCACAAGTCGAATAAATGACGAAGAACGAGTTCATGAAAGTAAATCATGTGAACATGTTTGTTTGTCAATTGGAAATTTCTTGAGAAACAGTTTATAAATCTCACCCTAGATCGTTACGCGACCTTTACGGTTAACCGTGTCCTTCCATTCATTTTCACCGAATAAAATATCGTTCCAAATGTGTCTTGATGGGCAATATCAGGAACCCATATATTTTCTGTTGGTACTGTAATTGATTTCAGATGAAGTTATAGAAAGTGTAGAAGAAGAAGAGTTAGAGAAGAAAAGAAAGAAAATAGTTACAGACTTGAACATAGATCAAGAGAACATTCTCGACAAGCCACAACAAGAAAACTTCGAGATTTACTGATGAAGCATAGAGACATATTCAGCACAAGCGATACAGATATAGGACAATGCAACTGGATAAAGCATAGGATTGACCTGATAGATCCTACTCCCTTCAAACAGAGACACCGAAGGATTCCACCCTTTATGGTAGATGAAATAAGGGCCCACCTAGAACAACTGATGTCCTGCGGAGTGATACGACCATCCAAATCCCCTTTCGCATAACCAATAGTCTTAGTGAGAAAGAAGAATGGAAAGATCAGACTATGCGTTGATTATCGCAAGATCAATGAAAGAACTGTCAAGGATTCTTATGTCTTAACGAGAATCGAGGAATTACTTGACTCTCTGCATGGCATGAAGAGCGTATGCATCAAGTAGAGGTGGAAGAGTCACATAAAGAGCGGACAAGTTTCACAGTTGGACCATTGGGATTGTACGAATATAATAAGATGCCTTTCGGACTTACTAATAGCCCAGCAACATATCAACGTCTCATGGAGGATTGTTTAGGGGATATTGTTACGCTCCTGCGCTTGGTATTGACCTTAAACTGTTATAGCTTTCAGCTGCTCCCTGTGACTTGTTAAAGTCTGATGGCCAGATCTTTCGTAGTCTATCTCTCTGCTCCCTGTCTGTCTGACAGCTCCTCTGTAGACTGCAACTCTATGCTGCCCCGTACTGTTTGTTAGTCTGCTCAACGTGAAGTCATGTATCGTATTCTGCTGTAGTATGCCACAGCTATCCCTTTTGACTGCTCTCCGTGACTAACTTTAGTCTTGATGTAGACAGAAACTTTTCTGGCTGCTCTCCGTGATTTCACGTCGTCTGCTACTGATAGTTGACTGGCCGCTGAGCAAAAAATAATTAACGAGGGAAAAATACAAATACTTTTTAAAGTTTCTAAAGTTTATTAAACAGTTTAAACAAGCAAAAATATATATTAACTGTAAGTTATTATTATGTTACAAAAATCGTTCATAAAAATACTGTTTTAGGTTACAATCTCAAATTCCCTCAATAAAGTTTCTAATCAAAATAAAACTTGAACTTCACAATAATAAATGTCAAATTCTTTTATAAAATAGTTAAATCCCAAAGTTAAATTAATAAAAATGTTGTGCACCAGAAAAAAATCGAATAAATGCCAAGGTATAGAGAAATTTGAAGAAAATGCCAAAACGGTGCACAAAGTGAATTTTGGATGTTGAAGCTCCCGAATGAAGTCAATCTGGCTATTTATATGCCACAGTCCCCACACATTCCACAACTTTGTGGAAAGAACGCTCCACAGATATTTTTGTGGACTCCACAGTTTTCCTCGTGGGAAGACGTCCCACAGATTTTCTTGAGGAAGGAACGCTCCACAGCTTTTTCTGTGGGCTCCACAATAATTGTGTGGGATATTCTTCTGCGCCAAAAATAGGCACCTAATAAACAAAATATATACATTCAAAACTTATAATAAGAATAATCACATTAAAATATTACATTTTCGAAGTGTCAATATAAGTTTAACAAATTATCATCATCGGAAAAAAAGAACTATCCCTTGCATTCACTACGTAATAGCAGTAGACGTAATTAATAGTCCAAACCTGGCCGACATTGAAAATATGCAATAAAAATTATCATAAATATACAGTGTTTACAATTAAAATTCAGATGGATTAATAATGCAGATTTATATATTAAATGTGGCTGCATCATATACATGCAAACTATAACATCTTGAGTGTGAAATAAAGGAATTTAACTATTTTTGACAGAATTCAGCGAAAACAGATTATTAAACACAGGATTCTACCATGGATAACATTTAGGGGAAAATCTTCCAGAATCAGAAAGGATTAAATTGCTGGCACAATACGTAGATTTACGTTGATGTCCTGTATGTTTCATTAGGACACCACATGATTTACTGTGTTGTCGCCAGTAAAAGCTTCACAAAATGAAAGTGAAAGTAGATATAAACAAGACTCAAATCCAGTGAAATCACAAAAGGTAAAATTTCTAGGGCATTACATTACCCCCCGGTTTTCCATGGCAAAACTCCTGTTGCCATATATACATTTTTCACATATGACAATAAATATTTTTCGTTAGTTAATTAATTACATTAATACAAAGATTGATGAGTACCTTAAAATGCAAACTTATCAGATGCCTAATGCAAAGACATTTTACAGACTTCTCAAACATTAAGAACTTAGTCTTAACTTAAGATCTTAACAATTAAACAAGCATTTAATATTTTAATAATGAATTTTGTAACCACATATGTTTGTCAACTGTCTTCTCATTCTGTTCATCGATAGCTTTCTCATCCTACTCATTGATTTCTGCTCATCCTGCTTATAGATTGTCTGCTCATCCTGCTCATAGATAGTCTGCTCATCCTGCTCATAGATTGTCTGCTCATCCTGCTCATAATCAGTGTTCGAAACGCTTCGCCGCCAGGATCAAAGGTGATATTTTCCAATTTCACATCTATAAGCTTCTCCTTACTATCCATGCAATGCTGCTGATTCTGGTTAGCCAATTTAAGGAAGCAAAATGCATGCTTTCTGTGTTGGCATCTACGTAACCTTATCCCTTTTGGTAAATCACTTCTGAATCAAAAGTTGTTTCTTCCTTCGAAAGCCAATTTGGGCATTTAAAAAGAGTTTTACCTTTATGTCTTGGAGGCTTGCACCTATGGGCTTAATTTACTTTATCACCAACAAGCATCCCATGCTTTGGGGTGCACTCTGTGGCATTTACCAAAGCTGATGCCTTCTATTCACCCAAATAATCAAAGCCAACTGCAGCTTCCATTTGCAGTGCTCTAACATTGCTCGCCTCTGACCACTTTCTAAGTTGAAGTTCCCCAACTGATTGGCCATCGAAAACCAACCGGACGTTCGAGGTGGGTTGATCTGTGGGGCTCAAACTTGAACAAACAGCATTCCCTATATTCACTGCTTATGTGACTCCCCCTTGGTTTCAAGGTTTATAACATGGGTCTGCTAACCTTATGTCACAAAGATGCATATCTATTTCATGTCTGCTAACATCTCCTACAGTTGATAAGTTAGCACATACACTAAAAGTACCTGAAACTGATAGTTCAAAATTTCCACATGACCCTGTGGTTTCATAACATGGTATCTTTGTACCACCTAGTACCATTATACCTCTACTAAAAAGGAATTCAGCAGGACCCAACTCATCAGCAACTAGGATATCTCGGCCGAGGATACCGTCCTCTTCAATATCTGCAATAGCTATGTCCCTAACCATTTTCAGTTCCCCAACTGAATACTAAGTCTCTGTATGTTTTTGTTTCCAACCTGAGAGTCCTTGACTCTAATTGGACAACAAAAACTTTCCGATTGTAAGCACTCATCATTACTTAATCTCCCATACACCCTTGATGAAAGTATAGTCTATGATGCCCCAGTGCTCACTGTAAACATCAATGGTTCTTCGCTGACATAGCTATTCGTGCCGCCCTCAGATCCTAATGCTGATGATTTCCTGCCAATTGCTCTGCATCCCTTTACATCTTGAATATCCTTAGATAACTTTATATTGGCCTGTTTACATTGATTTATCTGGACCTCTCTTTGTCCCCAAGAGATGGTCCCATTGTCTGTAATATCGACATGCCTTATGTCATTAGGTCGCCTTTTCTGACAATCCCTTGCAAAATGTCCCATTTCAACACAGCTGAAGCATTCAACTTCTCTTTTACCTGACCTTTTGCTTGATTCTGTCTTCTCAGATTCTTCGGCCTTCTCTAGCTTAGATAGCCTCTCGAGGATTTGGTCCAGCACCTTGAACCCATGATTTTTCTCCTCACTTTTGTTGTCTTCCATGTTCTGGTATGCTGACATCGTCCTTACCCTTTCATGTTGCAATAGGTCTGGTTCAAATATTTGATATAACTGTTGTGCATGTCGGTTTCGTCTGTCATGTCTTGAGTCATACCTAGTTTGTATTAAGTTGACTGCATGAAAAACTGCCTCATCGATATTTGAAGGCTCTTTATGATATTCTATTAAAAATTTCATTTCTTCGTCTCTGAGCCCGTCAAGGCATCTTCTAACCAGATCCTCGTCCCTTGTCCTCCTATCGCTGTAGCCATGCGCCTTTTCGTACAACCTCTTCAGGTCCGCCGCATACTCTTCAACTGTTTCCCCGCTCCCTTGAGTTCTGTTGCTGAATTTTGCAGCAAAGGATCGCGCAGTTTCTATTCTCCTGTATCGGCTGTTGAGCTCTGCAGCATTCAGGTAATCATAGCTCTGAACGACAGCTGGAGGCAGTTGTGTAAATACAAACTCGCTCGCTGGACCTTCTTTTCTAGGCAGAAGCTGGTCTTACCTCTCTTCTCGTCCCCAGCCATACCTGTAGGCAACAGCTTCGAAACCGGCTATCCACGTCGTCCAGTCTTCTTTGCCTGTAAAAGAAGGAATTTTTACATTAATTGCATGACTATTATGACTATTGACATAAGGTCTTCTTACGTATGCCTGATCACAGTGATCACCATACCCATAGTCTATAGGTGCTCTCCTTGGGACATCATACCTGCTTCCTACTCCATAAGATACCCCCGCTTCTTGTTCCGCACGGGATCCTCGTGCATCTTGTCGCTGTGAGCAGTCGTCAACACTTGCTTGCCTGTTAGGGGCCTGCTTCAGCTCTTGAAGTTCCTTGACCACATCTCGCAATACGCTTGTAACCCCACTCATCACAGCTGATATTTCTATTGCCGCATTCACATTGGTGTTCTCATGTTCACTTTTCTTCATCTGTATTGACACATCACTCAACACTGAAGCCACATCAGACATTTCATCGGCCGTCTCAAAGTCAAGCGTCCTGGCCTGCGCTCCTACTGTCTGCTGACCATCCTTGAAGCTTATCACTCCCTCGCTGTCAACAGGTCTAGGGCTTTCCATGCTGTCGCTGTCTAATAGTGATGAATGAAGCTCTCTGGTAGCACCAAGTACAGGTTCGAATCTCTGGATCTACCCTTGGAAATCAGTAGATCCCACCGCTGCCACCATAAAATGTTACGCTCCTGCGCTTGGTAGTGACCTTAAACTGTTATAGCTTTCAGCTGCTCCCTGTGACTTGTTAAAGTCTGATGGCCAGATCTTTCGTAGTCTATCTCTCTGCTCCCTGTCTGTCTGACAGCTCCTCTGTAGACTGCAACTCTATGCTGCCCCGTACTGTTTGTTAGTCTGCTCAACGTGAAGTCATGTATCGTATTCTGCTGTAGTATGCCACAGCTATCCCTTTTGACTGCTCTCCGTGACTAACTTTAGTCTTGATGTAGACAGAAACTTTTCTGGCTGCTCTCCGTGATTTCACGTCGTCTGCTACTGATAGTTGACTGGCCGCTGAGCAAAAATAATTAAGGAGGAAAAAATTACAAATACTTTTTAAAGTTTCTAAAGTTTATTAAACAGTTTAAACAAGCAAATATATATACATACTGTAAGTTATTATTATGTCACAAAAATCGTTCATAAAAATACTGTTTTAGGTTACAATCTCAAATTCCCTCAATAAAGTTTCTAATCAAAATAAAACTTGAACTTCACAAGAATAAATGTCAAATTCTTTAATAAAATAGTTAAATCCCAAAGTTAAATTAATAATAATGTTGTGCGCCAGAAAAATTTCGAATAAATGCCAAAGAATAGAGAATTTTGAAGAAAATGCCAAAACGGTGCACAAAGTTAATTTTGGATGTTGAAGCTCCCGAATGAAGGGAAGCTGGCTATTTATATGCCACAGTCCCCACACATTCCACAACTTTGTGGAAAGAACGCTCCACAGATATTTTTGTGGACTCCACAGTTTTCCTCGTGGGAAGACGTCCCACAGATTTTCTTGTGGAAGGAACGCTCCACAGCTTTTTCTGTGGGCTCCACAATAATTTTGTGGGATATCTTCTGCGCCAAAAATAGGCACCTAATCAACAAAATATACTCGTACATCAAAACTTATAATAAGAATAATCACATTAAAATATTACATTTTCGAAGTGTCAATATAAGTTAACAAATTATCATCATCGGATAAAGAACTATCCCTTGCATTCACTACGTAATAGCAGTAGACGTAATTAATAGTCCAACATGGCCGACATTGAAAAATGCATTCCAAATTATAATAAATATACAGTGTTTACAATTAAATTCAGATGGATTAATAATACAGATTTATATATTAAATGTGGCTACATCATATACATGCAAACTTTAACATCTTGAGTGTGAAATAAAGGAATTAACTATTTTGACAGAAGTCACGAAAACAGATTATAAACAAAGGATTCTACCATGGATAACATTTAGGGAAAATCTTCCAGAATCAGGAAGGATTAAATTGCTGGCACAATACGTAGATTTACGTTGATGTCCTGTATGTTTCATTAGGACACCACATGATTAAATCATTTACTGTGTTGTCGTCAGTAAAAGCTTCACAAAATGAAAGTGAAAGTAGAAATAAACAAGACTGAAATCCAGTGAAATCACAGAAGGTAAAATTTCTAGGGCATTACAATATGAACTTGAAAACTTGTATAATTCATCTGGATGACTTGATAGTTTACAGTAACACATTTGAGGATCACCTTGAAAGATTGGACCAAATATTGACTAGATTGAAGGAATGTGATCTGAAACTTGCACCAGAGAAGTGTTTCTTTTTCAAGGAAAGAGTTAACTTTCTTGGACATGTTGTCAGCAAGGATGGTATAGAGACAGACCCCTCTAAGATTGACAAGGTAAGAAATTGGCCAACACCATCAACACCAGAGGAATTACATTCTTTTTTAGCCTTTGCTGGATATTACAGGAGGTTCATTAAAGACTTCGCAAAAATAACACGTCCTCTAGCGGAACTTATCCCACATCCATCTACAAAGAAAGGTCCAAGACGAAAAGAAAACACCAAGGTATGGAACTGGACAGAACACGAGCAAGAGATTTTTGATAAGTTGAAGGTTATCCTGTCATCTCCGCCAATACTCGCCTACCCTGACTTCGACAAGCCGTTCGAACTTCATACAGATGCTTCGATCCTTGGTCTTGGTGCGATTCTTTACCAACAAGATGGAGATCGTAAGCGTGTGGTTGCTTATGCCAGCCGTTCACTATCTAAATCAGAAAGGAAGTATTCTGCATTCAAGCTCGAATTCTTAGCTTTAAAATGGGCAATAACCGACAAGTTCAGATGTTACCTAGCAGGAAAACATTTCAAATGCTATACCGATAACAACCCCTTGACACACATTCTAACATCTCCTCCGAAATTAGACGCAACAGGACAGCGATGGGCCGCAGCCTTAGGGGAGTTCGACTTCGAAATTCTTTACCGTCCTGGTACTAGTAATGTAGATGCAGATGCTCTAAGTCTATATCCCTATCAAAAGGTTGATGATGATGAAGAAGAAGAGAGAATAAAGATGGATACAGAGGTGGTTAGGACAATTTGTAGTGCACTGATGACATCGCAGCCATTAATTGACGCTTTACCAGCAATGAATCTGAACTTGGTTGAAATGACAGAAGATCCCGGAACACCAATGGTTCAAATTGAGATGAGGGAAATCAGGCGTGAACAGATGGAAGATCCAATTTTTAGTAAATGGAGAATTGCAGTGATAGTGATAGTGATTGAGCTGATGTTTTTGAGAAAGCCAAAACTCCCCATAGACGCCATGTTTGAATTAGCTGGAGAAGCACGAGAAGAAAAAAGTACAAGTGAATACAAGAAATAGTGGAGACTTGTGTTGGAAAAGCGAAGACGAAACAGAAGTATTATTATGACAAGAAGGTTAGAGCTGTGAAATTAAACAAAGGTGATCAAGTTTAAGTAAAGATTATATCTAGAGGAGAGGGAAAACATAAACTAGCTGACAAGTATGAAGAAGAATTGTTTACTGTAAAGAGCCAGCCAATCCAAGACATGCCAGTATATGAAGTTGAAGGAAATGAAACTGAAAAGATCAGAAAGCTACATCGAAACCATTTATATATGGTGGATTACCACAAAATGGAAGATGATGAGAAGAATGGTAATGATGATGAGAAAGATGATAATGATGATGAAGAAGTTGAGATTATTGAGGAAGAAGAAAGAATGGATGCATCCAGAGTAATAGAAGGTGACGTCACCAGTGAGAGCTCAGACGATAATGGAGGCATGTTACTTGCCCCACAGACATTAGTACACGGGGACGCCCGTGAGCCTGATATTCAGAGTCTAGAGGAAACAGAAGTGGAAGATGTGAAAGAGCAACAGAGCATTGGTGTTTCACAGACCAATGATGAGAGTACATAGGTTGAACAAGAAGAAGATAGACATAATGTAGCAACAGAAGATGTGGTATGTATAGAAGAACATGAAGAGAATTCAGACGATAAAGACGAAACGATACATACAACAACACAAGACACCACAGAAAATACGGTAGAAGAAGATAACATTGAGGACACAATAGAAGAAGTGGTTGTCAGGCCAAAAGTGAAGAAACGAAGAACATTGCCCACAGAACCAACCCGACGTTCAGAGCGACACAGAAAGACACCTGAGAGATATGACGAATATGTCATGTTTGGAATGTAGAGAAGAGTATTTGACAGGAAGCTTCATGCTCTGCGTGCTATCACATTTTCTGGAGTCCTCGACAACGTAGATGAAGATATTGCGAAGAAGGTTATACATGTCATCCTGAAGTAGACTCACTTTTATGTTATATTGTTGAACAATAAAGTGTATTTTACCATGTTTTTAATATATTTCATAAAATGATATATCCTTTTATCTATTTAGGTTAACAGCGAGGACGCAATTTTGGAAAGAGAGGAGGAAAAGTAAGAAATGTTCATTTTGACTGTTTTAAGATATGTCTCTTTTTACAGGTGTGACTATATTTAGATATGTCTCTCTTTACAGGTTTGTCTGTATGTCCTTTATTACAGTCTGATTTAATAAAAGTTTATTAGTACGTAATTGCAATATTATATTGGTCGCGCGCCTGACCAATTTAATTTTGTAAATATGTACTTTATACTAAAACATCGGTTGAATAAACTGACTCTTAATTGGAAATGATTTTATCCTTATTATTGCCAAACATGTGAAACTTTCCACAATTTGTTTTCCAAGAGTACAGTATTTAATATTTTTATACACTCATACAGATTTATAGTCAGTGAAAATTGATACATTATACATAATACTCTGTATTATTTTCACTTATGTAGCATACAACCAGCACAAATTACTCAAAGGGGTTTTGTACTATCGAAGTATACACAAGTGTATTTTTATATTTCTTGGTTCCATGAAGCTGGTTAACAATTTTCAATAGAGAGAAAAATAAGAACCCCTAAAGAAAGCCCAACACGGAAAAATTGAAAATGTAGCAGGCTCGGTTTGATTGAGCCTGTTCATGGACGATACTGGTAAGTGCAAGTTACCGTCCACGCCCCCTAGCACCATATGACAAATAACAAATGAAATGATGAGAGGAGCCCTTGTTTTAAGTATCATTTTTGCATTAATTGTTTTGCAGAAGAATACTAGTTAATTTATTTCAGCAAAAGTAAACCCGAAACATTATTGAAATCCAAATATTTTAAATATATAAAAAGACTTTGTCCAATATGGTCGATAGGCAATTAATTCCATAGAATGAAATAATTCTCCTCACTGAAGTTTAAAATTGAATAATTTTCTTTGTCTCCCTCTCTCTTGTTACCTTAATTTTTCATAAAAGATTTTCACTTGTAATTTTTTTAAATACTGCACACTTTCTTTGGGTAAGCGTGATGTGTATTACATTTATATACACGGTTGCTCCAAATTAGAGTTGTTTTTTTTTCATCAAAGAAATCAATTGTTCCAAGATATAATTTCTTATTATAATATAGACTTTTAATAGGTATTGTTGTCATAGAAAATGGATTAATGTACTTTAATGTCATGTTATGTTGTTGTCTTGCCATATGCATAAAACTAAAATTAAGCTATAAAATGCAATTACAAATGTACTTTCTAATAACTTTGTTTTTATTACAGAATGATACACAATAGAATAAATTATAGATTGCTTTATGAAAGTGATGCTTAATTATGTTGCTATTTTTTATACCATGCACATATGGATGTCTTCAGCACATATGGAGCTCAAATGCAATTTTGAGCAGCGATTCCCTTCGTTTGAGCCAAATCTCAATAAATGTTTAAATCAGGATTTGTCTGAATGTTAAGCATCGGTCGGTAGTGAGATTTCGTAAAATCTCTGTTTTTTTTTGAGTCCGCTTAGTGACATTTTTTTCATTCACATTGCATGTATTGGACACACCAGAACCCATGACGGAAAGAATATCTCGATGAAGACTGCATAGAAATCCAAAACAAAAAAATGGTTATATAGAGGAGAGTCAGGAGGGTAGAATCACATTTCGATTTTCTCTAAAAAGGGATTGAATTTTATATAAATGTATAAAAATATGAAAACTTACCCTGCGATTGACCTATTGTTACAGTCAATTTGGTGTTATGCTTCACATCTGGTGCAGCTGAAATTCACATATAATTTTTACCGATGCTCATTTTTGAGATACATATGGGGTTCCAAATATAGACTTTCAATAGGTACTGTTGTCATGGAAAATGGATTAATATACTTTAATTTCATGTTATAAATGTTGTTGTCTTGCCATATGCATAAAACTAAACTTAAGCTATAAAATGCAATTACAAATGTACTTTGTAATAACTTTATCGTACATTTTGTAAATGAGATAAGTATGTATACATTTTTATCGAGCCAAATACACAAGAAAATTAATGAAACAAAGTCAGATTTTTAGTTTTTTTGTGTTTTCATTATTTTCCTTTCCATTTAATGATTTTATATGCTTGTACACGTATATTTTGCAGAATTGAATCATTTGATATTTTATTTTCGCATCATTTTTCATATTATTCACGTATACAAAGACTTCGTTATCAGTGACTAAATCGACGGTTTCTCTCAGTAGACATCTTTTTTCCGAAGTTCAATTCAATTAAAGAGTGATCAACGTTAAAATGATTGTTCTCTATATTATATGATGTATATTATATGATGTATTTACTTTATCATAAAGTCACACGTTACAGACTCAAACAAATTCTATCGAAGCTATAATAATCTCTGGTATTCAACATTAAGCATATTTATGATAATCTTAAGTAACATTAAATCACTCACATTTATTTTCGAACGTGGACATTCGCAAATTGAGGGAGACTCTGTACATGCCACTATCAAAAAAGCTACGAAAAGGCATGATATGTTTGGTTCTACGGATTGGATGTCAGCTGTGTCGAATAGCAAAGCCAGTGAGCCAAGATATAAAGTAATTGAAGTGGCTACATCTGATATAAAAGATTTTAAGGATTTGGCAGAACATACTATGGCTAATAGAAGCAAGGCAGCAGATGGTTCAACACTACAGTGGACAAAAGTACACATATTTGAATACAGTTAAATCTGAGCCAAACAGAATTTACTACAAGTATGAAGTTAATACTAAATTCAAGTTCATTGAAATTGCTCGGCCTAATTTGAGAAGAAAAATGAGAAAATTTGAGGGCTACGCATTAAAGAATGCATACGATAATCAGATATGTATATTGAAAAAGAAATATTACGATTTATTGAGTTAGTGCCAAAGGCAAATAATACTGCCAAGATACCATTCAATTAATGGTAGTCTACCCCAAAGAGAAGACCATGAATCAGATGAGTTTTGAACTATACCTCAGTATAATATAAAGATTTGATTTTCAAAATGGTTAATTGAAAGGAAACTGTCCATTCGGCATTTCAATAATGAACACAGCATGAATGATGAAATCATG
Source organism: Ruditapes philippinarum (assembly GCF_026571515.1). Classification (NCBI taxonomy): domain Eukaryota; kingdom Metazoa; phylum Mollusca; class Bivalvia; order Venerida; family Veneridae; genus Ruditapes; species Ruditapes philippinarum. Next base: position 148,536 of record NW_026861044.1, read on the forward strand.
CAAACATTGCGGACAATTATTTGATTACAATTTGTTATCCTGTTTCTTTTTAATTGTTCTTGTTCATGAAGGTAATGAGTTACTTATTTTAATGTTAATACATGATGCTAATATGAGCACATATCACAGACTTATGTTAAAAGTTTTGAAATGAAATAAATTTGATTTTAAAAGTTGGCGTCATTGTGCAATATCTTTTCCTACATCTATGCCAAATACGATTAAAAATACCTTTGAACAAGTTGGTTATCATTAATCATTATGATTTTGTTAGTGACAGCTTACAGGACTCTATCGCTGTTTCAATAATTTCAAGTGGAGGAGTTTAAAGTTGCTTGTCGGCATAAACATGTATGTTAGAAAACAATCGAAATATTGTTAAACACTGAGACTTATAAAAAATAATTGATCATTTGATTTCAAAAGTAATAGAAAGTCATGTGGTAAGTGGCAGTTGTCACTGTATGTTGAATTATAATATGGTTACATTGTTTATTCTAAAAATGGGTTAAGTGGCAGATAACGCCTTTACGGAAATGCAACTTGTCATTTCTGCAAATGTTATAAGGTGTTAAGTAATTATAAAATGATTTTTGAACAAACAATCGACCACACAATAGATAAAAATGATTACAGTGCTTCTAACATTTCTCGTTTACAGACATGCAAAGTCATTTTGAATAATGATTACAAATAAAAGCAGCAGACAGTTTTTTTTGATTATCTCAAAACTGTCATTTTTCACTTATCCCCTTATAGTACAGTACTATGCCATCGATTTATCGGGATAGCGTTCATTGAATGTTGCTCTCCCTCGTTAATCTTATATTTTTGAAAAGAGTAGCCTTCATTTGTACTTTGATTCAGCAGATAATTATATTGATATAAGTGACTAGAGTCAATATTGACTTTCCACTTTTCAACTTTAAAATAGATATGACATTGCTGCTTTGTTTCAGAAAATAATTGATATTACATGTATTTGCCGGAGAATTTAATATTTCAGATAGTGAAGCCCACAATCCATTTGCCTTTCACATATTAACTTGCTTATGTATATTTCATAAAGGCCAGTCTCATATAAAAACGTACGTAATATTCAAGGGGCAAGGCGTGAACTAGAGACACTTGGCAAATTGGCTACCAAGTCATGAATATATATATATCGCCCTGTCTCTTGTTGATCTTTGTTCTATTTTTGTTCACAGAAAATATTGCAGGCTCAGTTTGATTCAGCCATCCACGCCCCCTAGCGCCGGCTTAAGTAGAATAGCACAGAATAGTCAATTTGTTTCGTATATCAGCAGTCCCTTATTTATTTTCATATTTGGCTTCAACACATGTCAATGATATTTACTCACTATTAACCTAGTCTTGATCTCGCACTGATACGAAAAATATCCCTTTTTATTATATACCTATAAATGAAATATTGAGAAATATTGATGAAATAAAACGCTTATTTTCATTTTCGTAATTTCACTAAAAAAAGTATTTTAGTGAAACATATTTTCCGTGTTTTCACTGGTGTCTTGCCGGACTTTTTTTTTAAAATCTGCCAGTACACAAAATTTAAGGAATAGTCTTCCAAATTGTAGTTTAAAAATAGAGACAAATGTATATAATAAACAGAAAATTCAAGTTTTTTCTATAAATACATGATTTATTTTCATCTTGTGGCATGAAAATTATCACATTTCACTCGTGCCTACCGCGACTCATGAAATATTTATTTTCATACCACTTGATGAAAATAAATCGTGTATTTACAGAAAAAAACTTGAATATCCTCTATTTACGTATTATTACTTATTTTCGGCAGCCTATCGAATCATGTTGTAGAGGAAAGATATGGTTAATACACAACGGACGAAATTTTTCGCGATTTCTTTTCTGATCAATCGTTTCTTAGCATTTGAGCAATTAACTTTGACGGTATTAATTAATTCAAACGCATTAATCTTAATAGTTTTTCTTTTATTTCCCAGAAGTAAATTTTCAGTTCTTATCTACTTTTCATGAAACTTTAAATTTAAATCAAATTAAAGTTATTGATACCAATTGATTATTGATACTTTTCTTTCATTCGTGAAATTTCCTTTAAATTCCCACCAGAATCTACAAATTTTAAATATTTCCACTTGAAATTAAAATGTTGATATACTAGTATTTGATTATTATTGCGCTAAATAGAAAAATTCCAACATCTTATGATTGATTTAAACCACGAAATCTAATACAATTTTTACTCTTTCTCTGGCATTTCATTTAGAGGTATATCTTTGTTATACCCTTTCAACAAAACTTCATGTAATGTGTCGCACATGATTTCAATTGGTCATAACATTACTGGTAACAAGCATTTAACCTTTGGAATAATTGACATTTTCAAATCATTTCACTCATCATATCGGCAGCCTCCTGATACCTTGATTTTAGAATAAGATACTAATAAGAATATGTACAGTTTCAACAAATAAAGTTAATTAAATATATATTTGTTATGTGCATCGTTACGCGCATTGCAAATTCACGCTTAAATCTCAGTAACAAGCCTTTTATTCACGCTTAAATCTCAGTAACAAGCCTTTTAGTTTGCATGATTCTACCTCTGCCTCGATCGTATTGTTAGGACTACATTGATTCTTACATCAAAATGAAATCACCTGTTAAATTTATCTTATCATTGTTGAAGGAATGGAGAAAATGTTCTCGTTGAGATATCATTGACCACTATTATATTTATCTGCATTATAAGATAATCAACTTAGAACACAGTTTTCCTCTTAATTTCAGCCATACTCTATCATTGTAATGATTCACAATAAGGTAATTGTTTATGTGTACTATACCATATTGTTATATTTCTCATATACTATTGTGCATTTATATTTCACATTTAAATATTGTGGATAACGAATATGGAACTTCATATGCAATATAAGCTGATATAAGTCATGTCATATACGTTTAATTAGATAAGAAATAACAAGAATGTATATATGCATTAGAAGACACAAGAAAGAGTATACTATACGCAAGAAAAAAAAGTAAAAAAAAAAATCTGCTTTTTTCCTCCATTGTTTTATATAGTTACTAGTAATTGTCTTTTTGTTGTTAAACTTATTATTATTATTAAATATTATTATAAACACATTGATAGTATAAATTTCAAAAGACTTAGTAACGCTCATGTACAGACTCAATCAAACCGAGTCTGCAATTCTCTTGTATTTTTGTTGTGATTAATGCTTACGAGGGATCACTTTGTTTCCAGATTTTTATACTTCACAACAGTAGGTGTCAAGTTCTGTGTGGCAGCTGTTAAAAGTTGCCCGTACTTCACTTCAGTGTTGTTATAATTTTTCTGGTCCTTCGGGATCATTGATGCCAGCACTATTAAGTGTTGAGAATTGAGTACTGCTCAAGCCGGTGCTAGGGGGCGTGAGGGATGTTGCACTCATTCAGTATCCCTCATGTACAGTCTCAATCAAACCAAGTCTGTAATTCTCTTGTAATTTCGTTGTGATTAATGCTTCCGAGGGATCACTTTGTTTCAAGATTTTTTTACTGTGCGAAAGGATATTGTGGGGACTACATTCCGAAAATGTTGCTCTACCTTGTTTATCTCTATTTTAAGATTTTATTAAAATGTAAACAAACACAGACAAATGTTTCTCGCGTTTTTGTTTGGGTCCATGCCCTCTTGTAATTGATAGATGTTATACTATTTTCAATTACATTTCAAATATTTTGATAATAACAAGTTTAAGTGTACAGTACATGTTGATAGTATCAAGATCCATTTGTGTTACAGGCAATGTCCTGATTCAAGTACTTTTATTTTAATATGTTTACATGAGAAATGTAACGAATTGTGTTTTCTTTAGAATTAAGGTGTATTTTTAATTTTCATCCAACAAAAATAGTTATAATGTTTAGATTCTTAATCATTATTGATAAACTGCAATTGAAAAGCTCGATATTAGTACTGTATGCCAAATAGCTGCAAAAACAAGACAAAGTCTGTCCAAAGCCTGTGATACAGTGTGCCATGTAACATTTCTACACTTGTTTTCCGTGAAAAATAATTTCACCAGATACATTGCCATTAACGGGAATGTTTCTTGTTTATCTTTAAAGTATAAAAACAATGAAATGTTTGTCATAATAACCGACAGTGCGCTTCCTAAAACTTGAAAACCGAGAAATAAAGAGAAAATTGCTAGTTCGTCTGATGATTCGGGTAATGTACTTGTTACAGCAGATAAGAAGACAGTTAACGTCAGGAAAATAGAGATCGACAATCCCACCCGTTCTCCTGACTCTGAAGGTAACACAAAACACATAACGTCCAATATTGATATTAACATAACAGGGATGATAACATTAACGACGTGGAAAAGAGGTTTCCTCTTAACATCAATTAAGAACAACACGTGATCCCATTTCACGCCTTCAAATATTTTAGTTTGGTTAATTATTCTCACATTTTCAAGATACCATTCTCCCTTTTCTAAGATGCTGTGATCTTGTGGTCTCCATTCGGCGTATGAGTTTTTTAGTCGGATCGAAGTTGAAGGACGAGTCCATGAAAGAAAATCAAGCGGACATGTTTGTTTGTCAAACGGAAATTTTTTAATAGATATTTTACACGCAACTTTAAATAGGCCTCCTGGCCAAATTGTTACATGCCCATCGTAGTTAAGTATTGCCCTACCATTTTTATCTATTGAATTAAAAACCGACACAAATGTGTCTTGCATTACTATGTCAGGAACCCATATTTTATCACCTGGAACAGTGATTGATTTGACACCATCGAAATCATCAGGATTCCATGTCAGGAATTCATCTTTCCATTGAATATCTAGTACTGTTCTTATTGATATTGACTGATGTTTTTCATCAATGTCTTGAACAGAGTAAATCACTAAGTACATGTAAACAAAAAGTGCCTCTGTTGCATTCTTTTTAGGACAAGCGTCTTTGCTGTAATTTCCGCTGAAAATCATCCTGTGAATGTTCATTTCATTAAGCGCCACTTTTCTGTCAAATATTAATAATATCCACATCAATGTACGAAACGTTTTCATTTTTGCATTCTTTGATAAATTCTCAAAATAAAGGTGTTTACGAAGGCACCATACGTACCGTTGCCAGACGGCAAATAAAATATCATTTGTAAAATTTCATCTATAAATTCTCTTCTAATACGTTCATCTTGATATATTGTTAATACATGCTTTGACATTTATAAATTACAGGGAAAAAGTCTAACTTTAGTACTTGATACTAATATTCTATAATGGAAATGATTATCTGTAGAAAATATTAATAATATTCAGATCTTAATGTTTAGATAGTAACTGTTACACAATTGATCTTACTAATGAGGATCACCGATGGAGATAGTAACTGTTCCGCAATTGTTGTTACTCATGAGGATCAACGATGCACGTTGTAAACTACGTTATTGTTTCATTTATTTGATATATCAATTTGGTATTATTGTTTCCATTGATGTACAAATTACATTAAAATAATGACATTTTGTTGACATGTATAATATGTAGAATTACTTAAGGGGATTTGATTATCTTGAGTATTTTTTTTATATTTCCGATCTTTTTTTTTTTTTGGTTTGTGGTACTGGTGTTTACCGTTTTAAATCTTATTTCTAGAGGTCGCTGGATTCAATATACCTGGATGAATATTTGAATTAACTAGAGAAAATAATATTTGTTTATTTGATTTTTTTGTTTGACGGTATAATCTAAATTGCTGTATTCTTTTCAAGTCGGTACAAAATGTTTCGTATGGTATTGCCATACATAATCAGGCCCAAGCATAACCATCGACGAGAATGGTGTTGATAAATTTGTCTAACATTTTGAAAAAGTTGCAGACACTTTAAAATGGCCAAAAGAGCACGGGACTTTACTATTACAGAATGTCTTATTAGGAAAGCCCGTGCAATTTACACTCAGTTAAGCATTGAGCAGTTTACAAGTTATGATGCTGAGGTTATTCTGAAAGGCTATGGATTGGTCCCTGGGGCATACAGAAAAAAAGTTTAGGAACTTTCAAAGAGTGAGTTTCCAAACTCATGTTGAGTTCGCGAGAATTAAAGAACAATTGTTTGATCGATGGTGTTTGTCAAGAAAGGTTGGAAAACATTATGATAATTTACGCTAGTTGATTCTTGCTGAAGACGTCAAGAGTTGCAAGAACTCTGATGTCAATGCCGTTTTAGATGAGAAACCAGTCGAAACTTTACAAGAAGCTGCTCGTTTGGCTGATGACTATTCTTTAACTCATTAGCAATCCTTTGTCCCTAAATTTGCAGGTCAATATACACACTCATCTGGAAGTTCAAAAGGAATTGGTAATCATAAATCCCAGAAGTCCCAATTAGAAAGCCCACACCAAGTTGTGTCATCTGGTTGTACAAACCAGTCAAAGAATTCAAAGAGCAAAATGAGAGCACCAATCACTTTTTCTCCTTTGACTTGCTGGTATTGCAAACAAAAAGGGCACAATGCAATCAACTGTGGGAAATTGAAAAACAAAAAGCTAATGATGAGTCTATGCCAACATGTCTCACCACTTTGGAATCAGACCCACAGTCTTATGTTAATAAAGGTAGCGCGTTTACAAAGGTTAACAAACCTAGAGTAAGGTCTCAAAATCTTATTCAGTTATAGAGATCTATGAGCCATTCATGTTGGATGGTTTTGTTACACTTTAAGTTGATTCTAGCCCACCATGCCTTGTTAAGATTTTAAGAGACACAGGAGCTTCTCAGTCTTTGATTTTTGCTGATATATTGCCTTTTTGCGAGAAGTCTTCTTCTGGTGATAGTGTCCTTATTCAGGGTGTTGAGTGTGGTTTTGTAAGTGTTCCGCTCCATAATATCTATTTAACATCAGTTTTTATGCTCCCACAAAGTGGGGAGCATATAGCGTTGCACTTGTCCGTCCGTCTGTCCGTCCGTACGTCCCGAAATCTTGTGAACGCAACTCCTCTTAAAAAGGATGGCAGATTTTGCATAAACTTCCAGGGATGAACAACCTTAATGTGTAGATGGTAGTAAAGGAAGGAATTTTCGCTGCGACCAAATTTAACAGAATTATGGCCCTTTGTTGATTTTTTTCACTATATACTATGTAGAAATTTTGTGAACGCAACTCCTCTTAAACCGGATGGCAGATTTTACTTAAACTTCCAGGGATAAACAACCTTAATGTGTAGATGGAAGTAAAGGAAGGAATTTTTGCTGCGACCAAATTTAATAGAATTATGGCCCTTTGTTGATTTTTTCACTATATACCAAATAGAAATTTTGTGAACGCAACTCCTCTTTAACCGGATGGCAGATTTTGCTTAAACTTCCAGGGATGAACAACCTTAATGTGTAGATGGAAGTAAAGGAAGGAATTTTTGCTGCGACCAAATTCAACAGAATTATGGCCCTTTGTTGATTTTTTTCACTATATACTATATAGAAATTTTGTGAACGCAACTCCTCTTAAACCGGATGGCAAATTTTGCTTAAACATCCATACAGATATGCATGCTCTTGTTTACGAGCACATCTACACAGTGGGGGCATCCGTGTCCTTTGGACACAGTTCTAGTTTGTTACTGGACTGGTTTCTATAGGTGTTAAGTCGTCGATACCCTTTAAAGGTGTCAATTTGTTGCTAGGTAATTATTTAGCTGGACATAAGGTCGTGGTTAACCCACTTCTTACTGACAAACCAAACTTAAATCAAACTCCTTGTTTTGTTGTGCAGGAAATTCCTGATATTTACCCTTCTTGTGCAGGCACTTGAGCTATGGCAAAGAAAGCCATTGATGAAACGAATAGTTAAGCCTTTGATTGTAACAAAAAGGACATTGACCTATCTGATACATTTTTATGTCAAATATTTGATAATGATATACACACTCATTTTGTGATAGTGTGAATAAAACGCTCTTAAGTACAAATTCAAATAATCTTGGTCATGATACTAAGTAAGTCAAGGTCACAACTTGTTGAAGCACAACATAGTGATCCTGAACTCCCAAATTTTTCCAAAGGGTTTTGCCAAAGAATGAACTTTCTGAAGTTCCTATTGGTTACTGTGAAAAAAGGTGTCCTGATGAGGAAATGGCGTCCTCCAGACTTCCAAGCTTATAAGGATTGGTCAGTCAGTCACAAAATTGTGGTTTCTAAAGGTTATCGAAAAAACATTCTGAGCTTGGCCCATGAAACTCCATTGTCAGATCATTTACGTATCAATAAAACATACCATAAGATCATTTCTTTTGGACAGGATTGAAATCAGATATGATTCGAAATTGTAACTCGTGTCACACTTGTCAAATGGTAGGCAAGCCAAATCAGACAATACCTAAGGCACAGTTACATCTCATTCCTACAATTGAAGAGCCATTTAGTAGGATTCTCATAGATTGTGTAGGACCTTTGGCCAAAACTAGGTCAGGAAACGAGTATATTCTGACAATAATGTGTGCTTCTACTCGCTTCCAGGGGATATACCTTTGAGAAATATTTAGGCCAAGAAAATTGTTAATGCCCTAGTCAAGTTTTTCACGTTCGTAGGTCTTCCAAAATATGTACAGTCAGACCAGGGTTCGAATTTCATGTCTCATATATTCCAACAGGTCATGCATGAGTTAGGAATAAAGCAATATAGATCATCGGCTTATCATCCTGAGAGCCAAGGTGCTCTTGAACGATTCCATGAAACTCTGAAAAATATGATTAGAACATATATTGTTTTGACACTGAAAGGAGGAATTGGGATGAAGGTATTCCCTTGTTCCTGTTTGCCGCAAGAGAGTCAGTCTGTACAAGAATCTCTAGGTTTCAGTCCATTTGAACACGTGTCTGGACACGCAGTTAGCAGACCTTTGCAAATTTTAAAAGAGAAATTCTTGTTTGCAGATAATTCATATGTAAATTTGCTGATGTATGTCTCAGACCTTAGAGAAAGATTTTAATCTCAGACCTTAGAGAAAGATTTTATCTAGAGCTTGTGATGTTTCGAGACAAAATGTCAAAGTAACTCAAATCTAAATGAAACTTAGATATGACGAGAATGCTAAAGTAAGGTCATTTCAGCCTGGTGATAAAGTTCTGGCTCTTTTGCCTATTCCTGGTAATCCGCTAGATATTTTGGTCCTTACATTGTTGATAAGAAAGTATGTGATCTTAATTATGTTATTTGAATATCTGGGAGGCGAAAAGAAAAACAAATGTGTCATATCAATATGCTTAAGAAATACATTGATAGAGATTCTGAGAATATTGTTAAGCCCGTTACAATGACTCTCGTATAAACAAAACGTTAGTGAGATATAGATGAATTTGAAAATGTGGCAAAAACTGATTCTTGTATACCAAAACTAGAAAATTCTGACATTTTCAAGAATATAGACCAGAAATTTGTTCACCTTCAAGACATGTTAGGGGAAAAGATATCATTATTCCTGATGCTTTATCCCGTGTATAATACACTATATTAATTGCTTGATAATAATTATATTTCATAAATCTTTTTTCTTTACGAGAGGGGGTGCTAGTATATAGGCTTTATTATAAATGTGTAAAGTATCTATTTCCTGAATAGCTCAGTAGGTAGAGCGCAGGATTGATAATCCCGAGGTCGTGGGTACGATACCTACTCTCGTCACTATTATCTTTAATAATTGTGTTTATTTGATGTTGATATAATTTTTCATGTTCATTCATCTTCTTTCAAGAAAGTTTTTTTCTCATTGTTCATTTCCGAATATTCTCCCCTCTAAAATAGTATTCTTATTCGTGTGTTGCTAATTGTGTTATTGTGTGATGTTATATACTGATTGTGTGCTTAATTGTATTATAGTTAATCAATAAATGGGTATAACAAAACTTCCATAGGATGTTCAAGTTCTTTGCGATAACTTTGACACACGGATGTAATCAGATAGATTAATCGAGACAGTTTATTGCTTTCCATTTCAACAGGAAAATTTAGGATGTGGGACTGGAATACTTAGGACGTCCCATTCTCACTAAGGTCAAACCCACCACTATAATTTGGTTAGGTCAAGTGACCACCACACTCCTCCCCGTCCTATTTGGAAAGGCTGGCTACCAGATAGACCTTTTCTAGTATCTAATCCAGGCACTCAATAACGAGGCCAATTTTGAATGATTTCCTGGAGTCTCACCAGTACTGGTTTACTGTACCCCTGCTTGCTAGTACATGTACCAAATAGGTGCATTCTTCATTAAACAATCACCTGAGCAGCCTTCAGCTATGACTTTGATCAGCTGAGCAGCCCCACTAAAGACTTACTTAATCACCTTTGAGCAGGCCCCCAATATTGGCAGAACTACGACTCACTCAATCACCTGAGCAGCCCACTGTAGAATTATATTAGAATGAATCGTTCAACCAGTAACACCCAGAGGAAAAATTAACCAACAAAGTCTCTAACCAATCACGACAAACGAGTAACCTCCTTCAGGTCTAATTGATGCACTGGACTTATCTTTATACTGTCAAAACACTGCTAAACCCATTCCATGCCACTGGTTCAAACTCAGAATGCAAGGATATGCAGCCTATATCTAGGAGACTTACCGCTAACACCTATCACATCTCACCAGCCTTGGCAGCATAAGCACATCCTGAGGATTATTACCCCAATCCCAATATAAGACCTTATCTGGACAAAAATAATCCAGACTCACATTTATATTCAAATGACCAACAAGAAGGAACCTTCACCCACAAGCTGTGGAAACCACATTACAATAACCACACTGAATCATAAATCTCCAGTTTTTATTGCTTACCTCCCAAAAAAGACAACACAATTCGTTTTGATAACTCTTATAACTCTGACATTGCTTCAAGAGCTAAACTAAAAACCTAACAGATAACATCATGACAATTACTACTTCAGTTCTGCAAAGATGCCTCATTCTATTTCTGCCATAAAAAAAAACCCCCAACCACGCAATCCAATATTGTACTAACATTGTAATGATCACTATTAATAGACGCCTGCATCTAAAAATAGATCCCATACAAAACTGTTCATAATAAATTGCTTTGTCGGCCTAACAAGCAACCTACCCAAAAATGACATTATTAAGGTCATTCCAGCTTAGAAGAACGGAACTGCGTACTTGGTGACCCCCTACAAGGCAGTGAACTTAACTGACCAGATGCAACTTGCTTGTCTATTTGGGAGCTAACCTTCTCTTAATGGTGACTATATTGTTACGTAACATCTCAGTTCTGGGACTCAGATTTCTGTAAATAACACCAGAATGGACTCTAGGGCCTTTTGAAACATAATCACCAATAAGGAGCCCGCAACTCATTATTACTAAGATGATTCCTAGATAATGAGCTTACACTCCTGGGATTCGTTCCAAAGGTTCCTTATTACCAAGACTGATTGTAACACACTCAATGACAGATGCAATTTTTACCTGAAACCCGTAGATTTTGGTTCCTTCCCTGGCAGGCTTCCCAAAACCCTTAGTGACCCAAGTGATTTTTACTTGCCAATAGCACCACATCTAATCGTTCAATAAAGGATCCCCCAAATTCATGGGCCTCATATACTAATTGACACCTACCACAAGCAATTATACCTCAAAAATCGATTTCCCACATGGTACCAGATATTACATCATCTTGCCATGATTACGATTTGATCTGTGTTCCAAATCGATTTCCCACATGGTACCAGGCATTACATCATTTTACCATGATAACGATTTGATTTGTGCTGCAGCAACTTACACCGGGATAGATCCTTCAATCATCCCGCCAAATGACCTTGTGGCTACCAAAACCAATAAACCACCTTACATGAGTGATCTGTCTATGGTATGCAATCAGCTAAACCACCAGATAAATTTAATTACCCCATGGCGGTTCCTCTCTGCAGGTACCCTCACCCCCACCATCACTAACCGGCAAGAGGCTGAGCTTTTCCTGCTGCTTTCCTTACCCCACCAGTACTAACTGGTAAGAGGCAGGCTCTAAGTCAATAAGGACTTATTCAAACTACAAGGCATTTTCCTCAAGTTTGATTTTTCCTACATGGCACCCTGGATCCAAAACACCATGATTACAACCTGATTTTTCCAGATCGATATCCTACATTTTTTCCACTCCAGTCCCCCCCCTTGGGATTAGAAGAACCACACATTAGAATAAACATGAAATTTCGACCCAACCTTATTAGTCCTTAAACACCTAAAAGCATCTTTTTCCTCAACTTTTAGGCGCTACCCTTTGACCTTAGATTAGTCAACTGTGAAAGCCTTATCAAACTTATCTTCAAGTTCCTCATTGCCTCCATCACAGTTTCCCGAGTCACAGAAGAGTTATCTTCAGAAGACTGAACTTTCGTAACTATCAGTTACTGCCCGACTGAAGGAAACCCTCTTACCTTCAACCCTTTCACTGCGTTTTTGCTCCTACCAAATATGGCCTCATGGCTCTGTTGGTACTTTACGGACCACTAATTTGGCTTGTTCGACCGCTTGTTGGTCTAATAAAAAACCATGACAAAGCCTACTTATAAAACCTGACTTGTTATAAATGTTGCACACACCCCCCCCCCCTGAAAGGCTTTATCGGCTAAGGCACATAACCTGTCTGCCAAAATCAAATCAAGAGATTCGCCCGGGTTTTGAATAAGCTTGATTAAAATTGCCCTTTAGCTGCCTCTGGTGAGATTTTCTCACCAAGCCGAGCCCTCAGTTTATTGTATAAAGAAGCATTACGATTGCACTTCACTATTATGTAAAATTACATTTAATAATCAAGCTTTTGCCCTCTAAAACGTCAAGCACAATGCATCAGTTTATCCCCATTTGACCACTGGCACCTCTCAGCATATTCTGGAAAAACCTTAAAAAATGAAAGCTTCCCAAAACTTTGCCATTGCCATTCAAATGTTAAAATTTGTGGGTCATTTTTAGTCTAACGATAGTCTTGACCTGGCTGTTACAGGATAAACTGGTTCCAATCCCCCATGAGATAATTGGGCTCAAACTCATTATTTCCCCCAATGAGGTGGTCCCCTGTTCTTTCCATAGAGACCGCACAGACCTAAAATCAGCAGGAATAGCCTTGGAACCCTAAGTGGTGGTAAAACATAGTTGCCCATTATACCCCATGCTATCCCCTCCCATCACAGGCTACCTTCTCTAGGCCCAAATACTGAAGTGGCTTTCACTCCAGCTGACCCTCCGGCCACAATCAGGCTTTACTGCCCCAGGCTTTGGTTTCCGAAAAGTCTGAAAATGGAGCTGATCCAGGGACTTAAATGACTTATCCCCAAGGACCCTTCCCCTCCATAAGCTTCAGTATGATCTCTAAAGAACTCCCTCCTTCTTCCTAGTTAATTCTTTTCCAAAACCTAATTTGGTGAAAAATCTATCTAATCTTTAATTCCTCACCCGGTAAACTTTTTACGACAATATTGGCAGACAACAATTACAAGATCTTACTTTACCCCCGGAACTTTCTATTTTCAACCAACTCGTTTCCTCAGAAGCAAAATTAATCGCAACCTTAGATTTATTGGGTGGGGGGCCTTTTGGTGTCTGAAACCTTTCCATCGCCATTGCCATATTTATAATTACTTCTACAATATTTTTATTACAAATAATTAAAAAATATCAGGCAAATTACAGATTTCGTGCAAAAGTACCCACTTAAACCACCGTTACTGTAAACCCCAATTTCCGAATTAGAATTTATTTTATTCCACACACCTACAACAATACTATAATATTGTGCCTTACAGGTAAACTATTATAAGCAATTTGAAAAAGAAATCGCTCTTTGGGGAATTAATGCAATATTAAAAAAAAAAATATCACCACTTCTTTCTGGGCCTGAAAATAAGCAAATATTGTGAAAATTATCACTCTTAAAAAATTCCTCTGGCAATTTTTTTTTAAAAATTGCTGGGGTTTAGGAACAACAATAGAGAGAAAAAATATGATACCGGTATCAAATATCCTTATTAGAAACAACAATGGTACAAAAACCTAAAGTGGGTCCGAAGACTGGTAGCGTCTTAAAAATACACCACAGTATTTATGATTTTGTGAAGCTAACATAGGAACTGGATTCTGTAATTTTGTGTGGGAAACGTTTTGGACATATTGTGATATTCTGCTGTGGACTTTGAACTTGGGAAAATCATTTTGTGTTTAACCTCGTTCATATTATTACATAAAAGTGTACATTACATGTATGTTGTATACATTAAGTATAAAATAAGTGTCCATCTTTTACAAATCAATCCCGTAATTCTTATAAATGTGTCAGGCGTCATAATATCCATACACATTGTTGCCAAGTTATATAGCTGTGCCGTCCATATTTCCAGTTATTTCCCTTTTTATTACTTTGAAAATAGTGCCTTGTAGGGTTAACCTATTCCAGGAAGTTGGAATTATATCAAATTTCTCCTAATTACTTTATTCATGTTAAAACCTCTTCCAAGCAAACGTCTCTCCACTTCTCTAGAAAATAACTACCGTCCTATTTGCCTTATTAGCACGATCAATAAAGTTTTTGAAAGAATCATATTCAAGCATACATTCAATTTCCTTCATTCTAATAATATTCTTACCCCATTACAATCGGGTTTTGTTCCTGGTGACTCTACAATTAATCAACTGACTTACATATACATTTTATTTGCTCAAGCCATTGATTCTAGAAAAGAGGTGAGAACAGTTTTCTGTGACATCAGTAAAGCGTTTGATCGTGTATGGCATAAGGGCCTTATCTATAAACTTAATAGCATTGAAATTTCTGGTCGTCTTTTACTCTGGTTCACTTCCAATCTTGATAACAGAAAACAAAGAGTTGTTCTTAAAGATTGTACATCTTCTGATAATTATATAAATGCTGGTGTTTCTCAAGGATCTATACTTTGGCTTCTTCTTTTTCTAATATATATAAATGACATTGTTCTTGATATCAAAGCAAACATCAGACTTTTCGCTGATGATACTAGTCTATTCATTATTGTTGAAGATCCGCTATCAGCTTCCAATATTCTAAATACAGATTAGACAGGTGGTCAAAAAAATGGCTAGTCAAATTTAATCCTTCAAAATCTGAATCAATGTTAATATCCTGTAAAACAAGACAAGTAATTCATCCGTCCATTATTATGCAGGGTCAACCAATAAATGAAATAAACACCTTGGTATAATTCTTTCAAATGATCTTCGTTGGACGGCACATCTTGATTACACTAAAATGATCTTCGCTGGACGGCACATCTTGATTACACTAAAACTAAAGCCTGGAAAAGAATAAATATAATGAAAAAACTTAAATTTACACTTGACCGGAAGTCTCTTGAGACCATCTACCTTTCATTTATTAGACCTATCCTTGAATACGGTGATGTCTTATTTGATAACTGTACCAAATTGGAAAAAACGGAACTAGAACAAATTTAACATGAAGCTGCAAGAATAGTGACAGGAACAACCAACCTCGTCTCTATTGACCATCTTATGTCTGAAATTGGCTGGGAAACTTTAGAAAAAAGGAGATACAATCATAAACTTATCTTATTTTACAAAATGAAAAATAATCTCACTCCAGACTATCTCTCTGAGCTTGTCCCTTTTTCTGTTGGCTCCGAACATCGATATCCCTTAAGGAATGCCCAAGATATACAGACCATCCGATCACGCACAGATCTTTACTATAAATCCTTTCTACCATCTGTAATAAGAGACTTCAACGCCCTTCCAGTTCAATCCCAGAATGCTCCTACCCTTTCCGCTTTTAAGCGCAGTCTTAAAAGTGAAGTAACAAATATACCGAACTTCTTTTACTATGGTGAGCGAAGAGACCAAATAATGCATACCAGACTTCGAACCAATTGTAGCTCTCTTGCATCTGATTTATTTGATCAGAATATTGCCGAGTCTCCATTGTGAAATTGTGGGTTGGTTGAAAATTCCTATCATTTCTTCTTTATTTGTCCAAAATATGTTCATCTACGTTCCAATCTACTAAACACACTTTCCAACTTTTGCACTCCAACTTTACATGTTATTTTTATGGAGATACTGCTTTACCTGCGGACTCCAACACTGCTATCTTCGCCGCTGTTCATAAATTTATAAGAGATACTAAAATATTCTAACATGTAATATACTAGTTGTCATACAACATAGTGTTCACACAAGTTCTTTTCAAGTCAAGGTCATTGGTTAAAAAAATCTATACATTTTTTGTTCAAACATCCCTTAATTTTTAGTTGATGTCTTTCATCCGAGGAGGTCCTTCTCTTTTGGGTTATGTTAGGGGTCAATTGGTTCAAGGTCAAGGTCACCAATGCCAAAAAATATATTAATTTTTAGAAGGAGTCAGGGTCAGTAAGGGGTCAGTCAGGTCAAGGTCACCAGTGCTAAAAATAGATTTTTACACTTTTACCCATACAACCTTTAATTATTTACAGATGTCTTTCATATTTGGTATGCAGATAATTTGCATACTCTTCATCATTGGATTGAGTGTGGGGTCAGTGGGTCAAGGTCGTGAATGCATATAAAAGATTTGTAAACATGTGCTTATACAGCCTTTATTAATTGGCTGTTTTTCATATTTGGTTGGATGGTAACTTGTATGGTCTTCTTCCTTAAGAAGGAGTTATGGGTCAGTAAGGTCAAAGTCACCAGTTCTAAAAATAGATTTTTACACTTTTGCTAATACAACCTTTATTTATTGATAGATGTATTTCATATTTGGTAGGAAAATAACTTGTATGGTCTTCTTTATTTGGATTCAGTTTGGGGTAAGTGGGTCAAGGTCACGGGTGCCAATAATAGATCTTTACACATTTGCCCATACAGCCTTTAATTTTTTTACAGATGTCTTTCATATTTGGTATGCAGATAATTTGCATAGTCTTCATCTTTGGATTGAGTGTGGGGTCAGTGGGTCAATGTCATGAATGCATATAAAAGATTTGCAAACATTTGCTTATCCAGCCTTTATTAATTGGCTGATGTTTTTCATATTTGGTAGGATGGTAACTTTTATGGCCTTCT
This sequence comes from Ruditapes philippinarum, assembly GCF_026571515.1. Classification (NCBI taxonomy): domain Eukaryota; kingdom Metazoa; phylum Mollusca; class Bivalvia; order Venerida; family Veneridae; genus Ruditapes; species Ruditapes philippinarum. The sequence continues at coordinate 165,664 of NW_026861044.1, forward strand.
TCCTTTAGAAGGAGTTAGGGGTCAGTAAGATCAAAGTCACCAGTTCTAAATAATAGATTTTTACAATTGTGCTAATACAACCTTTATTTATTGATAGATGTCTTTCATATTTGGTTGGAAGATAACTTGTATGGTCTTCTTTATTTGGATTCAGTTTGGGGTAAGTAGGTCAATGTCATGGGTGCCAATAAAAGATTTCTAAACATTTGCCTTTACATCCTTTAGTTATTGACTGGTGTTGACTTAGATATGCAGTCTTATACTCCAAATACTTAAGATTGTAATACTTCTAAATTCTGTAATTCCGATTTTGGCTATATTATCACTTGTATTTTTTAATATTATTGCAGACAAACGAATTCGTAAATTATTCTCGAAAGGACCTGAATATAGAATTCCTTCAAAAATTGATTTTAATGCTTGTTGTAGTCATATTGCCGAATCAATTGAGGATTTTTCTATTAAATGGCGTCGCCGTGAAAATGCGGATAGTGAGAAAGGTCACAAAATGGGCGCAATTTAATGAAACACTTGTAATATGTTACAAAAATAACTCTAAGTAACATGTATGTGACATCAATGTGAGAAATATAAAAGCTATAAAAGCATTTCACTCACAACTCTCGTAACATTTGTAACAATGCTGAAACAACTGTGGAACAACCTTGTAACATCTATGTAACCATATTCATTCCGATTTTTGTCCATTTTAAAGGCTTATGCTGTAACACTTGTAACAACCTGTAACATTTGTAACAATAATGTGTGAAATTTTCATTTCATTCTTAACTTTCGTAACATTTGTAACAATAAAAAAAACAACAATAAATATATTTACCTGTAAAATTTCTTTAAAAAATAGAAATAAAAAGTTTAACGCTACCCGGATAACGCTCAATAAACAACTAATGATATTCAAAATAGATAATTATAAAATAAATAAATATTTAATGTCTCCGGATCATGTTACACAGACAAGTTCTTGTTGATTAACAAGTCAGGTTTTCGACCACTCTCCGCAATTTATCATGATTTTCTTGATAATCTCAAACGACATAGACATAGAACGCGAATGACATTAGTTATGTATTGCATAAATTTACAAAGGCCTTCGTGAGATCTTAAAAATAATTATATGAGTATAAATTTGCATCAAACCTGTACTGATCAGGCTATCATTTACTATACAAAATCGGGGGGAAAATAGTAATAATTATTGTTTACCGTTATTATTTTAATTTATTTATTGAGTACACACATATATCAAAATAGATAAAATATTATTTAAATTCAATTGTTCGTTCAGAATTGGTTATGTGAACCAAATGCAGACATTAAACATGCCGAACAGACCTGGAACTGTTGCGGTTTTGTTATTGGCGTTACTAACGTCCTTTCTAATTCTCCCTTTTGATATTAGCTGCGTTTGGCTCACTCGTGCCAGCTTAAAACGAGTAAACTACTGGTCGAGTTATTGCCCTTTGTTAACCCAATCTTTTATTATGTAGCTGACAGGGTATCCACAATCTGTTGGCAAAATTTAATGATTCTAGCTTTAATCCAAACGACATATTTCTCAATTTACGCTATTGGCCACTGTTGCTGAAAAACATTTTTGTTTAACAATTTGATGTCCAAATGGTGTGAATTTCAGAAATATCTGACATAATTATCAATTCACGTTGTACGACATTTCCACAATAATGTGACAGTTTCATTTCTTTTCTATGGTTATTAAAGTGAAACTTACTTTAAGAGGTAAAGACAACCTCTCGATTCATGTAAACCAAGTTTGTTTTATGAACCAAAGAAAAAGAGAGCAACAGTTTAAAAATGGTTGTTGCATAGTTGTCACAACACTGATACAAATGTTACCATAGTCCGGAGTAAAAGAAAAATTGCACAAGCCCTTAAATGTCTAGAAATCGGAATTAGTAGGTTTATATAGTGTTACAAGGTTGGTACATAGTTGTTACAGCATTATTAAAATGTTACGAGGGTTGAGAATTAAATGAAATTGGATATAAAATTGTCACCAATGCTACAGAATGTTACACGTGTTGCAACACTAGCCTATAAAATGGCAAGAAATTGGAATAAATAGAATTACATAGATGTTAAATGGTTGCTACAGCATTTTTACAGCATAATTACAAACGGAAGTTGAGAATGAAATGGAAATTTCACACATAATTGTTAAACATCTTACAGGTTGTTACAAATGTTACAGCATAATCCTTTAAAATGGACAGAAATTGGAATAAATAGGGTTCCATAGATATTACAAGGTTGTTATATAGTTGTAACAGCATTGTTTCAAATGTTACGAGAATTGAGAATGAAATGAAAATTTCATATGAAATTGTTACAAATGTTACAGGTTGTTTCAAGTGTTACAGCATTAGCTTTTAAAATGGACAGAAATCGGAATAAATAGGGTTACATAGATGTAACAAGGTTGTTACATAGTTGTTACAGCATTGTTTCAAATGTTACGAGAGTTGAAAGTGAAATGAAAATTTCACACATGATTGTTACAAATGTTACAGGTTGTTACAAGTGTTACAGCACAAGCCTTTAAAATGGACAGAAATCGGAATAAATAGGGTTATATAGATATTACAAGGTTGTAACAAGTGTTACAGCATAAGCCTTTAAAATGGACAGAAATCGGAATAAATAGGGTTACATAGATGTTACAAGGTTGTTACATAGTTGTTACAGCATTGTTACAAATGTTAAGAGAGTAGAGAATAAAATGAAAATTTCACACATGATTGTTACAAATGTTACAGGTTGTTACAATTGTTACAGTACAAGCCTTTAAAATTGTAAGAAATCAGAATTAACTTCTGGCAAATGTTACTGAATTTACATGCGTTACATAGGTGTTACTTAATGTTACCCTTGTAACAAATGGCAAGTGTTTCGTTAAATTGCGCCCACTTTGTGCCCTACGTGGAGAAGGCGACTAATGATATCATTATTGTTTGACGAATGCAATACATAACTGTTTTGCGAAAGGAACTTTAAAGTACTAATGCATATTCTAAAACTACTGCTTCTGAAAAAGACATTGTTAACAATCATGCCACTGATATTTGCAGTCTGAAATTCCGATTCGATGAAAAAGAACTAAAACTTCCTATTATGTATTGAATTGAATTCCTAAATATATATATTGTGATATATATTAAGATATTGTGATAAAGTATACGAAAACACCGGCAAACATCTAAGAATTCTGGTGAAATTTTGGATAAATTGAAAATTAAGAACTATCAGGATTTAACTGTCAGTACATACGATTTTTCTACCCTTTACACTACACGGCCGCATAATTTAATTAATGATAAACTAATTTCCCTTATTCAGAAAACTTTTGCACGTGAAAATGTTATATTTCTTGCATGTTATTCTCAAAAAGCCTTCTAAACAAACTGTATTGTAAAGCAGTATACTTTGTGGACCTGTGACGAAGTTTGTAGAGCACTCTCTTTTCTTTTAGACAATATTTATGTCAGGTTTGGTAATACCATGTTTAAACAAATCATAGGAATTCCTATACGTACTAAATGTGCACCCCTAGTCGCCTATATTTTTATATTGCCTCTATGAAAGAGAATCTATGTTGAGCCTCTCTGGAAATACAAAACAAGATGTTATATTAGCATTTAATAACACTTCTAGATACCTTGATGACATTTTTAATTTAGATAATTCTTATTTTGATCAAATGGTGACTAATATTTATCCTATTGAGGTACAAATAAATAAAATGAATTCTTGAAATTTCAGTACATCAGTTACTATCAAAAACAATTCTAATCACACGAAAATCTATGATAAAAGAGATGACTTTGATTTTGGTATAGTAGATTATCCGCATTTAGATGGAGACGTACCGCATGCAACATCTTACTGGTATATGTTTCTCAGTTAATTAGGTTCGCTAGAGCGTATAGAATTAGCCAGTCTGATTTTTATGGAGATGTTATTTACAAACTTCGTAAGATCTTGGGTCATTGTATTTTTTCTGTTGTCTTTACTAAAATTATTAAACATTTTATTAAAAGAAGTTATGACCCGTCTTGTTATCATTAAATGAATTAGTTAGTGTTTTATATGCTTTATTCTTCTGGGTAAAATTAATAAAATTTCTACAGTTTATGCATACTGTACAGTGTATTTATATGTAATTTGAATAATCAATTATAAAACTAGTAAAATTAGGCAAAAATAGAAATGACAACGGATATACAACGGTAGAATACTTTTCATATCCGGTATGTCAATTTTGGTTGTATTTAAATTTATGTGCTGAGATAAATCATCCGCTCATATATCAGTATAAAAAGTAAAATGTTCCTTATACGTGACCAGATAAGATATGTAATAAGGTAATTGTTAATGAAATATGGAATCAATTGGAGGTAAATACAATTATTTCAAAACCTTACTGATGACTATAAATAGTCATGATATTCACAAACCTACAACTGTACAAATTAAATGATATCGCATGTGTATAATAAAGTGATTAATAATGACATACGTATTAGTTATAAAACATTTCGACAGTTTATTATGTCACTATGTAAACGGTTTTAATCTTATATACATTACAAACAAGGGCTCGTACAAGGTCATATCCCCTGGCAAATACACAGCCGTTTTTTATATGGATGCAGGATCATGATACTCTTATAATAACCCTATTATAATGATATAAATATTAATTATTATTGAGTCTTCAAGTCTGCTAAAAAGAATCGTAATATAAATGCAATGTTTGCATTTTCAAAATATTAAACTCAGATTTGTTTCCTCTTTTTACAGTATTAGCACTTTTACTTGTATGTCTGCATGTAAACATCTCATGTAGCTTTTTACTGAGTAACAATGACGAGTATCAAGTTTGGTTGGCAATTGGCGATCGGACGAAAAAACTTTCGAGTGAAGCGCCATGTCCAGTATCTTCACAACACCATGGTTACAGTGTTTGGGTTGACAGAAATAAACGAAGGCAGACGATTGACGGTTTTGGAGCCCCTTTACTAATTCAGCTGCATATGTTATAAACCACAGTCCAATTAGAAATAAAATAATCATTGAATTTAATTTATTTGGGAGTGGAATTAACGACTTAGGTATACCCTTGTTGCATTCAAATACCTTAGATAATATTAACATATCATTTTTGAAGGTGATGAACTCTTTCTGTTAGTCTTACTTTAATATTATGTTGTATCAATAGAGGTGATAATAGTACAAGCTATGTCGTAATGTTCAAACTGAAATTGGAATTTTAATCACAAGACTTGTGCCTTGTAAGCAATAAAACTGGAATTTTATCTTTATAACAAATTTGGTCATCGGTTCGATTGCAATTGCAAGCAACGCAAAAACATACAAGATAAAAGAATGAATATTCAATTTTGAATATTTAAGGCAAATTATGCATTTTTTTTTTTTGGAAAGGGCAAACATGTGTTTAATAAAAGTCATGATGAGACATCGAGAAACTAACTTCAACATCAAGTAAATGTGTTGTTCATGTAATTTTCTTGTTTAAAAATGGTAATATTTTGTATTATTATAATTGAAATAAATTGAAATAATATATAGAATTTTCATTTTAATTATATCTAATTGTTTAAAATTTTCAACAAATGAAATGATGAGAGGAGCCCTAATTTTAAGCATCATTATTACATTTATTGTGTTGCTGAAGAATACTATAGTCTGTCCCATTAAAAATGGAAATGAACCTTGCCTGGTATGAATTAACAAAACGACGTTGAATAAAAAATAAAACTTTTTTTTAAACTAGAAAAAAGTCACCCTCGAGATTTTTCAGGATTTTACTCTAAAGTGTCTACTTTTCTTATGAAAGCAAATTTTGATTTCTCTATGGTAAATCTCTGTTGTTTATTTTCCGTAGCCATTGCCGAAGTACTCTTCATTTGAAGATGTACGGGAGAAAGCACGTGTCATGTTTCTAAAATATACATGAGGTTCTCGGGGTCGTTTCATGATTATTTTACAAAGCTGGATCTACAAGATGTAACAGTTTAGTTGCAATGCATGATGGAAAACTTTAAAAAATGAAAAATAAACACCAAGAACACCGAGTCACATGGAGTACAGTAGATCTAGAAATTGCACTTACTTTTAAGCTGAATAGAATCCCTATGAACTTTATAAACGTCACGACAAATTCGCATTTTGCAGATTCCTTCATTGCCAGTTTCTATCCACTTCCGTAGATCCCACCTTTTTACTTAAAAAAATCCTGAATGACATGACTCCTACACTTTTGATGATCCAGATTTTTTAATCTGGTAATCCGTCTCATTATTAAAACATTGTTCAATTTGTGGGGATATCTGGGTTAGCAAATGAAATATGTAAATGAAACACATCATAATTCAGCATGTTCCAAATCCATAATTCGATTATAGTTGTCAACATCACAATGCTTATGGATTCCTGACGAAAAAAACTTTATTACGTCAACAACAATTTACGAAATATATGACGTAAAGTTAACAAAAATGCCTCGCGCTTTTTATGGATGATTCCAGTTGCGGCATTGTCAGAGGGCGGTTAGGCATATGTAACCTTAAACAGATAATTTTAAGCGTTGAGATAAATTTGTCTTGATGGCTTTTAAAATAATTTTTGTATACCCAGATTTTGCAACTTAACTGTAAAAATTACACCTTAAATTCATACATTAATAATATAAAACTTTTGAAAACATTTAAACATAATTTTAAACAAGCTTAATGACATGAATCTACAACAGTACAATACTTCTTCCATTAATTACATACAACATTCGTTTTGATTTTATGTTTTTAAACTATTTTATATATTTCTCAGAAATAATTTCCCTACATATTATATTGTTATTCTAATATTTAAGACTTCTGTAAAGCTACGTCGTATTTTTTCTCCCGCGAAAAATTTGCTAGATTTCACTGAATATTTTCAAATTTTAGGAAGGCTAAAATTATTGAGATTGTCACTCGGTGTTTCTCTTTGACTCGATCTACCCTTCATATTAACAAAATAATTATATGTAACACTTTGAGTTATTGTCGCTTATTAAACCTTACTCTTAATAATATCAAATCACTGCCGATATTTCTGGACATTTTGTTGAATTGTGAGACGGAAAGTTAAATATGTATTTACGAGCTTAAAGTGTAACGGCCTACGTTTGATTGCATAAACTAGAAAGTATGATATTATTTTCTTATAATTTACATTTTCCTCGAACGCGAGTCTGTGTTCTCTCGTCAGCGAGGAGACACTGTGGTAACAACAAACCAATGCTGAAAGTATAGTGAATCAGTTTTCCTTTCTTTATATTTTTTGAAAAATTTGGATACAGGTTACAACGTAAGTCAACGGGAAAAAATATAATTTTAACATTTTGACCATATTACTGAATTTATGAAAAACATGCCTAGAGATATTGACGTCAGGGTTAACATGGCATTAATTTAAATGATTTTACTATTATATTAAATACAAAATGGAATATTCAAATTTGATGGGACAGACTATAGTTCTACTTTTTTTTTATAGTTAATTATTTCAGCAAAAATAAAACGAAACATTATTGAAATCCAAATCTTTTAATGAAAAAAAAGGCTCTGTAAAAAAATTTGTCCCAGATGATCGGCAGACAATCATGTTCATGGAATAAAACAATTCTTCTCCCTGAAGTTTTTAATTGAATAATTTTATTTGCCTCCCCCTCTCTCTCTCTCTTTTCTTAATTTTTCTTAAAAAAAATGACTTGTAAATTGTTTTTGAAATACTTCACACTTTCTTTGCATAATCGTGATGTTTATTACATTTATATACACGGTTGCTACAAATTATAATATTTTTTTACTTTTTTAATCAAAGAAATCAGTTGTTCCTAGTTATGATTTCGTTATTCTAATATAGACTTTTAAAAGATACTATTGTCATAGAAAAAGGAGTAATGTACTTTAATGTCGTGTAATTTGTGCTACTGGTTCCATACGCTATTCAAAGTAACAGCTTTAGCTGCATGTCATTCAAAGAAACATTAATGGTAAAAAACATGAACAATAAAAATAATATAAGCTTTTTCAAGTCGAGCTTTTTATGTATATAGTTCCCTTATTGTGCAGAGCAGTAGCCCTGTGATGGGACACACACCTTGTGATCGAGAGGTCCCAGGTTCGAGCTGGTGTGAATTTATGGCTCCACAGTATGGACTGCTTTTCACGGGACAAATGACTCTCCTGGGAGATCACTAGATTCAAATGAATAGAGGAGGTAAGTTCTGTTATATTGTTGACTTACCACGTACATAAAACTAAACTTAGGCTATTAAATTCAATTACTTTGTTGTAACTTTATATATCGTACATTTTGTAAATGAATTAAATATGTATACAGCAACATATTTTAAAAAAGTCAAGCCAAAAACACAAGAATCAGA
>NW_026861045.1:0-53828 GCF_026571515.1 Ruditapes philippinarum
AATTTAAATTTTTTGTAAAATTTACCCTATTATTGTTTACCTGCTCAAAAAGAAATGTACATCATGAAACCCGATATCGGGAGAATTTTTTTTTAAAATTTTGGAAAATTGAGATTGATACATTATTTTTAATTTAAGGCATCAGTAGTATTTTTAAAATTGGTAAGTTTGTTTATATCTGAAAATATAGTTTCTAAATTGTTTTACTTTATATGCATGTTCTTAGTTTACTAATGTTGGGCAGAAATATGGAATATTTTATATTCCGGAAGCTTCTTGACCTGAAAATTCAACGCAAATTGAAAATCCATTTGAGATGAAAACGTGGGATATAAGTGTTTCAATGAAATTGGGAAAAAATCCGTCGGAATCATTTCACAATTTTTGGAAAGTCCTGTCATTTTTTATATCAATTGATGTAATCATATGACCGAGTTATTCCAAACAAAATAACAAAATAAATGATACTTGTTTAGGGAGTGATAAATGTTATATGTTATTTTAGTTTTGGAGTGATATATGTGGATATATTACCTGCTAAGAATATATCCACATATATCACTCCAAAACCAAAATAATAATTTTATTACCCTTCCCTGCCGAGTTTAGACGATTTTTTTTAAAAAATCATTGTTGTTTCAAATGAAACGTCGAAATAAGATTCCCTTTAGGGTACCCTTCATCACAACATGACGTCACATAAATACATGACGTATTTTTTCCCGTACCTAACGAATGTTAAACAGAGAAAAGAGTAGTCTATTGAACGCACTTTTTGTAATTAATATCAAGCTTTCACAAGGTCATATTGTGTTTCAATACTGATGAGAATATGTATCATTACTTTATTTGGTAAAATATTATCATTTGACAGTTAAAAAGTGCTTGTAAATCGGAAATTTACACCGCGGTAAAATCGAACCGTACGCGCATCACCTCAGCGCATGTTGTTTACAACGTGGGGTACCCAACGGGGAAATTTAGTGTGTATATTACCCGTCTGGCTCGGTAATATCAATATCTTTCGGGTGATCAATAACCAACCAAAAAGGCGGAAAAAATCTGGAAGGGTAATAAATATCTATATTTAAGAACATGAATAATATCATAATGAATAAAGTACAGACAGAATTTCGTGATTTTTTTGTTTGTTTTTCTTCTTTATTCTTTTTATTATTATTTTCTTTTTTTTGGGGGGGGGGGGGGGTAGCTTACTAGTTTCTTCTAACTTTGGCCTCAAGTCTTGAAATACTGACATCACCTCTTTAACTTCAGTTTTGGTACTTCCTGGATTCTGATACTAGAAAAAGAACAACATGGAAAACATATTCAAAATGCACAAGGAGATATTTTACAGCCACCACGCGGCGCAGACGTGTCAATAAAATAGAAAGCATGTATTCCTAAAAGGGTATAAATCTATATCATATGAAATATTTTTATAAAATGTATCAGCAGTAAAATTATATTGGTTCCATTATTATATGGCTGATTCCCGAAAAAAGTTGTAACATAGAATGTCTCTGTTATTTAATACACATGAAAAATGTACGTTAGTATAATAAAATGTTTCGGGAACAAAATATGATTTGCTATTTTAAGTAGGGTTTTATCCGTTAAGCAATGACTTTGTGCATGCGCCATTCGCCTTAAGGCAATTGATTGCCATTTTAATTTCATACACACATTTTGGAAGTATTCTTTTTTAAAATCCAAACAATATTTTTCCATCAGATATATAGCTTTATACACTTTAACGATTTACCAACACGGCATTATTATTGCACCGTTTGATTCAGTCTGTTTATGGGCGGTAGTTGTAAAATGTAAGCTCCCTATCACCGGCCTAAAGAAAACTCAACATTAACATATGGAATAGGTAAAAAACACACATCCACATATGTGCTGGTACAGAGATTATCACGGAAACCTCACTGTGGCATTTATATACTAGCATATAGGAGTACATCATGTATATGTAAAAGTATGTTCTATTTGTACAATACATGTATTTGTAAAATGATTGATCCAATGTACTATTTGTAAGACAGTGTTTGAAACAAAGATCTCTAAGAGCGTGTCAGAGGCATTATTAAAATCATTGAATAAAAAAAACACATTTTTATATTTATGTTCATTTTGTTTGTTTTTACCACATTGTTATTGGCTGTATGCTGTTCACTGATCAAACAATGACTTAGGTAAAGTTAATGTGATATTTTCGGGTTTTTTTTCCCAAAGGGGACAATTATTTTTTGGTTTTTTTTTCGGGGTTTGCGCTAAATTGGGTAGATGGGTGGAGGAGGACGGGTGGGGGGACAGACCCGACATACTTTTTTACATTTGTCATAAATACCAAAAAACGAAAACATAAATCATTATATACTTCATGCCTTTTTTTTTCTATGCAAATGTATATATGTTCCCCCTTTTGGGGGGGGGTGAAAATTTGTATGTTTTTGCTGGGTAAAAAAGGAAATTTAAATTTAATTTTCTTATTTAAAAAACGTCAATCGCATTACTTTGGTTTTTTTTCCCAAAGCTTTTGAGCTTTTAACACAAATTTTAAAAAATATTATTCCCTAAAAATATTTTGAAAGAAGAAATTTTTTATGGTTTTTTTTTAAAAATGTTTTTTGGGTTAAAGGTTTAGAGTAAAACTAAAAAAATTAACAAATGCAAACAACAACCAGTTACCTTGAGAAACCAAAATAATTTTATCATACCTTAGTTTTTTGTACGTTTTGGAACTTGAAGAGTTTTTAATTATAATAATATTTTGTAAATGATACTTTCGGTTTGGTTTACTGGTTTATAAATATATAATTATTACACAGATATAATGTTAATCTTATTCAATATATACGAGTATACATAGTAAATAGAATAAAATGTAGCTTACCTTTGCCAACGATGTATTTAAAAATATATCATAGCTCATTTTTTCTCTAACTTTTATGGATTTACAAGCACTAGAGAAAATACTTTTACTATTACGTAGTTTCGGTTTTAATAGAAACAACGCCGGAAGTTTGCTGTTACATTAAATATATATAAGCGGTCAAGTATACTGTGTTCTATTATTAGAATATTCAGTCATAGTGTAATTAATTTTAAAATTTTATCATAGTTTTGGGGGGACCCTTTTTTTGAAAATGTGTTTAGGGGTTTTAAAACGGGGAAAAACATAAAACAAAGCACAAATGGTTTTAAAAAGGGGTGCGGGGATTTGTTACCCCCACTCCAGGGGCAAAGGCCATTGATTGGGGGTCATTTTTTGGGGGGCTTTTCATTTGTGACGGCCCCGAGAAAAGGGGGAAACGAGAGAAAGTTTATATTCAGATGTTCGTTATTTCTTCATTTTTGCCGGGGTTTCATAGTGTGACAGCAGGGAACGTGCTTTTATGTTTGACTATGATACAAAAGAGAAAGAACACCAAAACACTCGGCAATCTGATTAATACTTTGGGGCTACGCCCCCTCGTACAAATCAGATAGCCTCGTGTTTCGGTGCTCTTTCTATTACATAGAACATGCTATACTAAGGGTAGGCATTTATACTAACATTTAACAAAGTTTTTGAATCGTTACTTATCATCATAATGAAACTGTATCTTATTTACATTTTCAACTTTTTTTTAAATTTTTAATTAAGTATACGAGGGTTATCACAATTGCACACCGCACAATTTAAATGCATGGGTACACAACCATTCAACACTAGTATATACATGTCGGTATAAAACCATAATTGACGGTCTGAAGTGAAAGATATGGAAAGCCATGGCTGTCTGATATTGTTATTTTTCAGTTTATGTAACCATTTGGATGATATATAAGTTTATTTCGACTATTTATGAATTGAAAACACCTTCTTATTTAACCGGAATCCATTATATTAATCCACAGTCACAATATATGAAACCATTCCGTCAGTGTATGAAACTGAGGCAGTAATATATAAGTTGATTTTGTAAATATATATATGATTCCAGTTCTTCAATATATGGTACCAGATAATATATGGAATCAGATAATTTTTATCCTTATATGAAACCGAATTATCAATAAATTAATTCATTTTTCAATATATGAAACCAATTTATCAATTTATGAAATAAAATTAGAAATATATATAAGTTGGTTATCACATTATATGATACCAATTTTTCAATATATGGTACCAAAATAGCCATATATATAACCAGATGTCCTGATATGAAACCGAACTTTCAATATATTAATTGATTTTTTACAATTTATGAAACCATTTTATTAATGTATGGACCAAAAGTAGCAGTATATAAGTTGATGTTACATTCTATGATAGCAATTTTCATTATATGGAACCAAAATAGCCTATTTTCAAGTCAACAAGTCCGAGGTCACTTGGTTCTGTTATTACAATGCATACATTTTTCATGAAATCAATTATTTGACTGGTTATTTTTAAACTTTGTTAGTAGATTAACCTTGATGTGTCCTACTGGCCATGCTCAATTGATCAGAGGTAGAGGTCGAGATGAACTTATTTTTTAAATATGTTGTTGTTAATGGTCAGCTTAAATTATGACTTTGAAACTTTACATAGATATATAACTATAACTTTTGCCTGTCCAACCTATTTTAAGGCCAAAAATGAATGTGAACTTATTTCAAATATTTCCTTATTTAGAAAATGTGCAGTATGCCATCTGTGAAGCACGCTGGTCTTTTGGAATATTGGCGCGAAACTGTAACGCCGGTGCAAGGATAGAATACACCCTTAAAAAAAGTCCCGTCAATATAGTTAGTATTGCTCCTTTGGTTAAGTTGATTTATATACTAGCAACTGAGGAATTGGTGTCATAAAATGTAAAAATCAACATATATATGGGAACTTCAGTCCAATACATTGATAAAATGGTTTCATATATTGTAAAAACAATTTAATATATTGATAATTCGGTTTTATATAAGGACATCTGGTTCCATATATAGCTACTTTGGTTCCATATATTGAAGAATTGCTATCATATAATGTGATAATCAACTAATATATTGCTACTCTGGTTCCATACATTGATTAAATGGTTTCATATATTGTAAAGAATGAATTAATATTTCCATAGAAGGACATCTAGTTCAATACATGATTACTTTAGTATCATATATCGAAGAATTGGTACCATATAATGTGAAATCAACTTATATGTTGATACTTTGGTTTCATACATTGGTTTCATACACTGACGACTTGATTTTATATATTGAAAAATGAATTAATATATTCATAATTCGGATTCATATAAGGATATCTGGTTCCATATATGGCTACTTTGGTACCGTACATTGAAGAATTTGTATCATATATTGATAACATCAACTTATATATAACTACCTTGGTTTCATACACTGAGGGTATGGTTTCATAAATTGTAATTTGGATTTATATAATGGTTTCCGGTATAACAAGGTGTTTTTAATTCATATATTGTCAACGTGGATGTATATATTATCCACATGGTTAAATTAATTGAAAAAGAACAATATAAGACAGCCATGGCTTTCCATAGAAAGAAGTACTGTAAATATATGTGTCTTTGCGATTGTCTTCAAATTATGTCATATAGCTTCAGACCAAGGACTTTAAAGATCCTGTAACACAAATTTTTTATGGTTTATGGTTTTATATCATAAATATGATGCTCAAATTAAGATTTATCAATATTGTAAGTTCCAAAAAGCATTATTTACAAAGATATTACCGAATTAACATTTCATGTAAATAAAGGGAGGTAATATAAAAATTATTTTCTATAAAGTCCAAGTCTAAATTTTCAATAAGAAATGAATGCATATATTTCAATGATTACATTTAGTATGTACAAATATTTGCAGTACATATTTTACATATTCTCCAATGTTTGAAAATTATTTTATAAGCATAATTATATACATATATATAATTTCACTTAAGTGTGGTATACAATCTAATTAAAACATGTAAACAGCCAAAGAATTAAATATCATCACCATAACAGTATGCTATGGACCAATTTTCCTGTTTTGAAGATAATGTGAATGACGATTTTTGACGTGGGCCGTATACTCTTGTACAAAGTTTTTTTAGGCTCGGACATTAATTTTTTGTTTTATATCAATTGTACACGACTGTGGGGGACAGTCCTCGTATAGTTTCTCTAGGTCTGACAGAAACAACATCAACAATGAGATTTACAGTTAACTGAGTTTTTAACGTTTCTAAAGTAACCTTTGACAGCAATGACTTTACACCCCTATCTACATCTCAAAAGAGTTAGGTACCCAAAAATCAACCTCAACCATTCGGACATGTCTTATCACGGACATGATTTTAATTCCATTTTGTGTATAAAATATAGTGAAGGCATTCATCTGTGTAATAAACGAAAAGAAGCCATTCTGATATAATCTCAATACACAGTGAAATTATCTTAAGTTACTGTTTTTTGTTGTTGTTAATGTTGTTTCTGTTGTTGTTTTTAAGATGGCAGTTGTCTTCTCATTTACATTAAAGAAATCCTATACTGCAAATACACTTTAATAAGAAAAGAAACATCATGAATTTATTTCACATAATATTTTATTTAGTATTTCATTTATAACATTTTCAATAGATTCTGATTTACTTATACATGTATACATGTACTATAACAAAACTATAACAAGAGACACCGCTTAGTGGAGGCCATGCTCAACTACTAGTATTTCTTATGTCAAACATGTCAGCTGAGGAAGAATACTGTAATAAAGAATATTCCTAGCAAAAAGGTATTTTCTTTGTACAAAATATGACACAAATTTCATAATTGACATTGACAGTCAAGGTCATTCAAAGGTAAATATCACATTTGAATTATTTACAATGTCAATTTTGTTTTAAGTTTCCAGAATGAATCAAATCCATACATAAATAACAATGTTATGACAATTTAAGCAAATTTCAATAATTTGACCTTGACAGTCAAGGTCAAATAAAGGTAAGGTCATATTGGAATCACTTTACATACCGGTTTTGTCTTATGAGTTCTTTTGTCCAAGTATAAATCAAACTCATAAATAAATAACAAAGTTATGACAATCTAAGCAAATTTCAAATATTTAAAGTTAACAAAGGTCAAGGTTACATTTGAATAATTCAACATACAGGTTTTGCCATAAGGATTGTTTTGTTCAAGCATAAATTAAATCAGCAATGTTTTATCATAGCACCAATATGTAAAAGATTAACATTAAGAATATGATATATTGGAAATGACCCCCAAAATGGTGACCAGGGGAAATAATAATTGCAGTGTGAAAAGCATCTATTTGACCTTGATTGTCAAGGTTATTTCAATGTAAAGGTCATACTGGAATTACTTAACATGTCAGTTTTATAATAAGTGTTCTTCCAAGTACACAATAATTTGACCTTCAAGGTCAATGTAATTATGAGTGAAGGTCAAATTGAGTTTTATCTTCATAAAGACATTGTCCTTAAGGTGGGAACGGATGACATGACTGGTGCAATAGATTTTTTTTTCTAAAAATCTTTAAAATGTTTCAATACAATACAATCAACCATGAACCAATGATTTTTTTCATTACAATCAACCAATGACATTTTTCATTATAATCAACCAATTACATGTTTCATTACAATCAACCAATGACATTTTTCATTATAATCAACCAATTACATGTTTTATTGCAATCATCCAATGACATGCTGCAATAACATAAAACAATGACATTATTCATATTTTCGAAATTCTGACTAGAATAAATACTTTACTTTGCTTTATTTTCAATAGAGATATGTCTGTTAAAGTTAAACAAATTACAAATATGTGTAAAATTACAAATATGTGTAAAATTACAAATACATTAAATGTACCGGTAGCAAGTTTAACAGATACAATTAAATATGTATAAATGTATATGCATGAACAATGTATAATCTTTTTTTCATACATGCATGTATTTTCAAGAGAAAAAAGTAACAAAAAATCACAAACATGAACAATTTAAAAACATTGATAATGTACTTGTATACAAGTAAATACCTTGGTACTTAAGTGTTAAAATTTTATATTTTGTAAACTATAACAAAATACAACATGTGTAAAATTCTATTTAGATCCTAATAAGTATAAACACAGTATATAAACAAGTCTACTTCCTGTTATCCCAAGAAAGGTACAAGTTAAAATATATCGGCTCCCAAGTAAGTAACAGTAATCGGAAGTAACATGTGCTTGTAATCAAAGGACGGGGTACACATTCAATTTTATAGGCTCGCATTAGACAGGGTACAGTGATTTCATTTATATACTGTGATAAATAATTAACATTTTATAACTGACTTTCACTTTTATCTACTAGTTAATAATAGCACACACATTTTATGTATAAAATACAAATATAATATATTATCTAACTTCGACACAATTAAAGCTCTACATATATAAAAGCCACATTAGTTTGTTTGATAGCAATACTTTACATAGATATTCATATCTGCTTTATATAATACAATGTAATGCATAGTATGAGTGACATGTATAATAAAAGTTTATCAAGCTCATCTTTGAATGAAATGTAGATAAAAAATTATTATAACAATTCCAAATTCAACAATCTTTCATCATAAATATTCTACAAACAATTTCTGAGAACCATACTTCTACTGTACCTTAATTGGTGAAACAGCTGTGTACACATCCATTAGAATTCTATATTGTACTCAACACTGTATAGTAATTTAATAGTATTAGATTCATTAACAGTATGATCAACATATGAGAAATCTTTCAGATTGATGAATTGATAAAAACAATAACTTTCTATATTACTTTGTTCTTTATCACAAATTTACAACAAAACCTGCCTATTAAAGTGAAAGCCCTGCTTATTCAGTTGGATAAAAAAACACAATAGGATAAAAGTTCTCTCACAGTTGAGAGTTGAGAGATCCTGCATACTTGACAAGAAATCCCAACCACACGGCAAAATATCCCACCCATTGGCAATTAAAATCCAATTAGATGTTCTACTTGTTCAATTTGTCATATATTAGACTTTGATGTCACAATACACCATCTTTCTTCATCTTCTTCAACTATATGTTCTGAAATACACATAATTAATCTCATTCTTAACGATATAAATAAAATGTTTACACAATGCATAGAAATGACATATACAAATGCAATTATAATTTCCAACTCTGCACATTTCCACTCCATAAAAACAATTCAGAAATTTAAATTTATTGTTTTTTTTATTGTTTTTGTTTGTTTTTTGCTAGACCTACTAAGAGAGAGGATTAGTTTTACCAAATAACACCAGTACTGTTAAGGTCACCGACTCCCATAATGATTGTGTTCTTCCAGCTTTACTGGACTTCAAGGTACCTGTATGTGCATTAATCCAGGCACAAGCAAGTAGCACTAACCTTCCATAAGCTAGCTACAGAAGCAGACACCTTAACTACAAGGCATCCTCTTTTCTTGTAGAAGCTATGATTAAAAATATTCTAATATTCTAAACATCTCCATAGGCATAGTATAATAATATTGGCTACTACATCAACTTTATTATGAATCAAGGGCAATAACTCTAAAAAATTAAACTAAAATGATTACTGCTAATCATCACAGTTTTTCAAAGTATCATAACTCTGCAATGCCATCTTCCATTGTCTCTCAAGACATTTGTTTGAGAAACATTATTATAGTAAAGAAATGTGATATTGATTTCTACCCCAACGATTTGTATAAAAAACAAGAGCCATAACTCTACCAGAACTAAGTAAACTGATGAATTAAGGAAGCTCACAAGGTAACATTGACCTTTTTTCATACATTGTACAAAGGGCTGTTACTCATAAGTAAACTGATGAATTAAGGAAGCTCACATGGTAACATTGACCTTTTTTCATACATTTTACCAAGGGCTGTTACTCATAAAATACTAAGTATTATTTGGTATTTGGTTTACTGTTACTTTGCTAAGTCAGTTAATCAGTTTACTGTGTGGCTATTATGGGGCTTAGATACTGTGGATAGGAAGTACAGGACAGCATTTAATATGTAATGGATTTAAAAATGAGTCAAACATGACAAAACAGGACATAAAGCTAAAGTTACGTTTTGAGCCAAGTGAAACCTCACTCACCAAAAGTTAAAGCCCCACCTAAAGTTTATACTTACCAAATATAAAAGGCAAATGAGTGAAAGAATGAAGGCTGTAAGAGCAAAGTGTGAAAATCTATTTTTAGCATTGATGACCTTGACCTCAGTGACCTCATACTCTTCCCAAATTATGAGGGCCATCAAATGTACCTACGTCCTAAGATATGGAAGATACTTTTCAATTAATGAAGTTGCTAGTTGACATTATCATTGGGGAAAATGTGACAGTACATAGAACTAAAGAAGGATAAAGAAGTAAGTACATATAATGCTCTGTGGATCTGGGGTGCGTTTCATAAAGAATCTTAGGGCTTCCATTTAGATCCAAAATTTGAAAGTCAGAGACTTCAAAATCTCTCACACTGGAAGTCACATTATACAGGTAAAGTAGAAAAAACATTACATTTTGGGAGTCACTAGCCAAAATCAAGGTGTAAATAACTCCAAAACTTCCATTATTTTATTAGGCAGCATTAAAAGAAGGAATTGTTAGAACACCAAAGTTTATATTATACATTCTAACATGCTTCACATTATTCCCTTATCAAACAGATAGAGAGATCAAGTACATTATTACCAATAAGCATACAGCATACAAAACAAATGCTTACATGTCATATGTCATATATGATGTCATTAAATCAAATGATGTCAGGAAAGTTAATTCTACACTCAATGTAGTTCAACATATTTTTATCAATTCTTTTTTTTTTTACTTAACATGTAAGAATGGAAATGTATATTAATTTTTCTTGCACTATAGCATAATAATTCACGTTTTATTGCTCAAATGCTTTCTAATTAATTACTCATGCCTGTGCATTTTAACTCGAACTGTGCAACAATGCACTCAAAATTGATATCTATTGCCTAAATTCGTACTAAGTTTATGGCAAACCAAACAGGACATAAAACATGAATTTCTTACCAACTTTATCATCTTTTACAAGTTTTTTCAGGTGATGCCGAGCATTTCCACAAGCTGACGGGATTAGACTTGGATTTAAGCCCTGAAATAAATCATATTCATGATACATATGTAATACATGCGCACAATCAATGAAAATAATGGCAATAAAGAAAATGTAACACAGTTGAGCTAAAATCATCAAAAAAGTTCCAAGTTGATTTTATCATCTTTTTACTCCTCACAAAGTTAAAACACTGTTTCCATTATGATATTATTGGATTTTTATTTTCTTCCAGATGACAAAGGGCTGCTTTACCAGCCATTAGCTAACTAATTAAATAGTCCCTTTGTACAAATATCTAGCAGAACAAGGTTTTACATGTAGTTCAGGGGTTTACTTAAGGTTTTGACTTTCACTTGCCCAAAGGGCAAGTAACTTTTAAAATCTACTTGCCCCAAGGAAAAACAGGTTGCCCGATCTTAATGTGAAGATTTTTAATAATCAAAGCAAAAATTATGGGTAAAAATAAGATTTGTTGCAGATCCTATCAACTTATGCCTCAGATAGTAAAATAGTCCTATTAAATTCCCTACTGTATATGTTTTTTGCTAATTCACAATACTCTAGGGGTCGACACAACTTTGCCAGGGATCCAATAGAAATCCCTGAGATTTAATTTAGAAAAACTCCTAAATGTCAGGGATTCCTCACATCAAAATAGTAAAATGAAAGTGAAGATTAACAATAGTCATGATCTGTTAAGGCTTATAAAAATTACAGGTAATAATTAGGCCCTATTCCAGGTGCCTTTAAAATATATTCACATTCAGATGCTATCACCTTATTACAACTTTAAAAAGGAAACAGTACATCGATTGTTGAAAATTGTGATAGGATTTAAATGTTTATTGTTGATTTCAAACAATGTAAAATATCAAAAATATGTTTGCTTTGTTTGCATTACCAAACTAGTTATGTACCTTTCAAATTTATTTCATTTTTAAAACAACAAGTTGCTCCAAGTCCATGACAGGATGTGTTATACTCAATTTAAATTGATCTGTCTGATTCCTATCCTCCCTGCTTGTATTGAAATTTATTTGAAGTTTTAACATCTGTCACATCAAAGGGACTCACCGCATGCAGTAATCATACAGTTCAGAGCACTCAGACTGGTTCAAAGTACTGTCAGACGAAATATACGTCATTTGCTGTATGTTTCACCTAAGGAGATTTTTTCTGTTTTGGTCGTAAATTAGGCATGACCTAGAATGACCTCAGATAACTTATAGTTACACAATATGCTGTGATTTTACCAAAAAGGATTTTAAACATTTTATGGATTATTTTATTCTGTTTATTAATAGATCTAGAATATTTTTAAACATTGCTGTAGGGGAGAAAGGAAAATAAATTAACAACAGTTCAAGACTATTGTGATTTTTCGTCAAGATTTGTGTAAAAATGATTACTGGTGACGAATTTAAAAAAAAATTCTATAGGCCTTTGCAAATGAGTTGACGCCAGTTACTTAAATTCTGACCGTATGAAGAAAACAATAGCGTACAGGATTCAAAGGAGTAGATTTTTACGGCCCAATGTTTCTGTTCTTTCTTGAACCTTGCAGTTGTGTCAGTCTTTATTGACATAACTCATCTTGAATTTTTGTGATTTTATGCTTTTTATTCAGAAAATCAGATAATTTCTTTGCCGTGGCTTTTTCTTTAATTGCTGCAGACTTTTTTCTTTTAAAAATGGGAAAACTTTCGGCGCCGCCCGCCATTTTGAAAGGACAGCAAAATGGAAAAAGATTTTTTTTTACGTAATTTGATTGGTTGATAGGAGTCCAACTACAATCAGAAACAGTTAAAATACACTTGTTTGACTGTAATATGAACGGAAAGAAAAGTATTATCGGCAAAGGATATCAAAGCTAATAGAAGGCATAACGAAAATTCACTTGCCCGCCGGGCAATTTGCTTTCAAATTTCACTTGCCCACAGCGATTTCTACCCGACGCGGGCAAGCGGGCGTCCGCTTAAATAAACCCCTGTTAAGTTGGTAAAAGACTATTCATAATTAGAAACAATTCACTGACATTACTTTCTTGATTCTAACTCATATTATATAGAAATATTAAACTTTTATGTTGATAAACTATAAAGTGTAAATCATAGAAACTATGGATAAATATTCATCTATAAAACTAGCACACCTACAAAATATTTACAATGCCATGAAATCAACAAGTTATTGCTTGGTCCAGTGATAGCTCAAAACTTCAAAGATTTCTGCATTATTTTTTTCTTTTGGGGTGTGGGGGAAGGGGGGTTGAATAAAGGTGAACAAAGGTTATAGACAGCTTTCCTTGAAGAGGACAACTGGAGGAGCCCCTTCCTGCATTACTTCTGGAGCAAGGGGACACCCGAGTAGAAACACTAACCTATAAGCTGAATAGTTTTCTAACAAAGTCATGATGAAAGAATCCAAATCTTTGCAAGGATTTGAATTTGAACTTACAGTAGTGAGAGGCAAGTGATTAGAGGTTAGCCAATTTAACAACTCAGCCACAGAAGCCCTTCAGCCAATCAGAGCTTTCAGCATCATGCCTCCAGATTCACACAATTTTCATAAAAATTTTGATTAGCTCATACATGCCATAACGGCGTCCCGGATGTCCGAAGAAAGTCCCTCGGAAGTAAGGTGTCTGTCCGGATAATGTTCCGGAGATGATTTATGTCCCGTAAAAAAATTCTAAAAATAATCTACTTTGAAGCAAGCAAATTTTACATTTTTATATATTTTTGTCAATTTTTATAAACACTATTTCTAGAACGCGAATTTTCAGTAAACACAGGCTAATTGTCCTTAACCCTTAACATAGCTGTATTCTACTATGTGACTGATTGAATTTACGATGCCTATTAATTTAATACTAAAAAAGATAGAAAAACTGGTAAATAATTAATTACATTCTTTCTTCTGTTTATTTGGTCAGTTTTAAATTTTGCAAGTTGTAAATACCGGTAATATAGTTGTATCCACTACGTAAATTTAAAAAAATTTGTTTGCTGATCAATGCCCAACCTCCAAATGAAGAGTTCCGGAAATGAGTCTAAAAATTATGCATGTATGCTAGCTAAAATTATTGTGAAGTGAATAAATAAAGTACTTTACACATTGAAAAACAGCACTTTCAATCCACATAAATTTACCAATAAGAGGTCAAAATATGCAAAAAATACCTTACTGCATTAGTAATGCAGTAGAAAACAGGGAAACGGACAAAAAGCCTCCCGGACAAAAGCCCTCCCTTTAGAAAAATGACAAGGCGGACAAAAGCCCTCCTGTGAAAATGACTGGGCGGAAAAAGTCCTCCCCCTGAAAATAACAAGGTGGACAAAAAGCCCTCCCCGTGAAAATGACAGGGTGACACAAAAGTCCTCCGTGAAATAACAAGGTGGACAAAAGCCTCCCCGTGAAAATAACAAGGTGGACAAAAGCCCTCCCATGAAAATAACAGGGTGGACAAAAGTCCTCCCGTGAAAATAACAATGGGACAAAGCCTCCGTGAAAAAAACAGGGTGGACAAAAGTCCTCCCGTGAAAAATAACAAAGGTGGACAAAATCCCTCCCCTGAAAATGACTGGCGAGACAAAAGTCCTCCGTGAAAATAACAAGGTGGACAAAAAAGCCTCCCGTAACAAAAAATAAATATGTTTGTGAATATCTGTGTTTTTTTTCAATACACTCAACATATTAAAATTGTTACATATATATCTTTGTTGTTTTTAATTTGCCCCCAAAGTATGTGTATGAGCTAGAACACCCTTTATTCACTGAATATACCTTCCTGAAATGTTTAACGATGGTAACTTTTACACAAAATGTCGTTAAGAACAAAGTCGCTTTTAAAACATAAATGACTCATTACAAGCGACATTATAAATGTCTTTTTTAACTTTTAAGTTAGATAATTTAAACTCCTTTATCATTTATTTTTCTATTTTAACCTTAATTCACATAGGAGTAATCCTTCATATCTACGTGAATAAATATGCACTTACAGATTTTTAGCACTAATTATTCAGATGCCTCTCAGGAATGGCCTCAAGCTCATCCCAAACACGCTTATGCCAATGGAAAAAAAAAATATTCATGATTACAATTTAATATGTGAGTTCCATTTGAAAAGGAAAATATAAACTATTTCAACGTAACATATACATGTATGTATATTGTTGCAGGAGGGCTTTTGTCCGCCCTATTAGTTTTACGGGAGGGCTTTTGTCCGCCAAGTAATTTTTACGGGAGGGCTTTTGTCCACTCTGTCATTTTCACGGGAGGGCTTTTGTCTGTCTTGTCATTTTCATGGGAGGGCTTTTGTCCGCCTTGTCACTTTTTGATGGGAGGGTTTTTGTCCGGAGGGGTTTTGTCCTACACTGACTCAGTAGAAACATGGTGAGGAATTCTGCAAAATCAGTCATCAATCAAATATAACGTCTAAATTATTACTTGAATCTTTTCACTTTTCTTCAAATCTTAGTACATTTTTCTCTAGTTTGATTTTCTTCAAGTACTTTGGCACATCTGGAGGCATGCAGCTTTAACTATAAAATTACATAAGAATGGGAGTACATTACCTTATAAACAACTTTGACAATATCTAGTGTTGGAGAAGATTGGTTCCAGCCTGCTTCTGTAGGACGTCTAATCAATCGATTTTCTCTTTCGTTTCTTATGGTTTAATATAATAAAATGTTACATGTTCTAAAGGGTTCTTTAAATTACAATACCATGGCCCTGAAATAAAACAACAACACATTGTTATATAAATTTTTCTCAAGATATATTATTTATACAATAACAATACACATTATTTATACATGTACAATAAAAATACATCAAAAATATCATTAAAAAGTAATTATGCAAAAGTTAATTCCAATGAGTCCTTTTCATTATAATAAATTAACTGATTTATTCAGTACCATAGAACCTAAGGGCACCATCCAATATTGTCTATGTAATATATGACTTTCATTATATGTATGTATTAAGTGTATATCAATGATAAATTATTAATATTATTTTCCTTGTTGTTTAAGCTACATCAAAATTGTAATGATCATACTGGGGGGGGGGGGGGTGTATATATAACATGCAAACTTGTCCATTTTTCTGCTGAATTGTTAAAACAGACTTCCCGAGATTCATTATTTTTGAACTGTCAAATATCACTTTTTGGGATAACAAAAGTAATACTAAAATTTAATTTAATCTGCCAGTAGTATAGATAGTACCAAATGTTGACAATATTTATCTCCCTTTACAAATGTGGCAGCCATTTTGAAGATTTGTGATGGTTTTATGTGACACAGTATTGGTCATACAGTGACGTTCCAGCTTTACTGGTGGAGGAAGTCCTCTGATGCCCTTCTATTCAATATTTCAGGCACTAACGGGCACCTGAGTAGAACCACCGACGTTCCATAAGCTAGCTGGATAGCTTCCTCACATGAAAGAATCAAAAGTCCCTGTCGGGATTTGAACCAACAACTGTGTGAGGCAAGTGGTTTGAAGTCAACGACCCCCATTTTGAAGGTGTCATTATTCAAAATATATATCATTGATAAAAATATTGAAATAAGCAAAGTAATCAGACATTTTGATGGGGAGTAGTTGTTTTATGTTAAATTATGTATGTCCAAAAAAATATCAATATAGCATCAATTTCAAAAAAGATTTAAATAAAAAAGAATAAAAAAATGTCAATTTTTTCTGATGAAGACTAAACGTCGAAAGCTAAAGATACCCCGGTAAGCGTTGTTTTCATTGAACTGATTATATAAAAAAGATTTTAACAAGAGATTTTACATCATGCCAGAAAATGCTAGTATTGTGGAAGATTTTTTACCTGATCTTCAAGGAAAAAGGAAAAGTCTATAAAAAATAAAAATTTGAAAATTTTATATTAAGCAACTAGGGCACTTAAAACAAAAATATTTGAAAATGATAATAAAGAAATAAACTCATAATAAAGCTGAAAATGGATATTAGCGCACCTCTTGAGACCCGAGATATAAGTTAGTTATAATATTACCTGGATACAGAATACTTGGCTTTAAGTCTAATATCTTCTGTAATGACTGCATATATGAATGAAGGTCTTCAAATACCTGTAAATAAAATACAAGGTGTTCAAAGTTTAATAATTGTGAAAAAATGCTGTGTTTAACATAAAAATACTTCATCATTGACATAATTATCAAAATGTTGACATTTCATTACTGAAACATTGTACAAACAGTTGTAACTCTTTTTTTATGCCATATGAGCTACAACTGTTTCACACCAATTGCCCTTCCTTCAACTATACTTTAGTGTAAGATAAAGAGGATATTTGTTTAGTTAGTTCAGTGTAAGATCGGAATATATTTCAACAGGTGAGCACCAAAAGGTAAATATGAAATTTTGGTGTTCAAAAGGTGAAATGTATATTAATCTTACACTAAAATAAACAAATTTTCTTTTTATTATATGCAAAGAAACGTTTTATTAAAAAGACATTTTATCCTGATACTAAATGAAAATCGTGCTAAAAATAAAAAAACAATGCAACGTCATTTACGACGTCACATCATAAAGTTGGTTTCCAGTAATATGCACGCTGGTATTCACTGAAACAATGTAACAGGCTTAAATCAAAAACAGTGAAAAATATCAAATTGATAATTTCACTGTTTCAAACAGTGAAATATCAGTTTTATATTTCACTTTTATTACATGCTTTTCGGTGGTTTATAGAAATATATCAGTGATATAAAACTGGTAATTTCACTGTTTGAAACAGTGAAATTACCACTTTGATAATTTCGCTGTTTTGAATTTAAGCCCCTTACGTTTTTCAGTGAAATACCAGCGTGCACAGTACTGGGTACCAACTTAATGACGTGACGTCATAAATGACGTCACGTTGTATTATTATTTGGCGCGCTTTTCATTCAGTATTAGGTTAAATGTCTTTAAAAACGTTTCTTTGCATGTAATAAAAAGAAAATTTGTTTAGTTTAGTGTAAGATTGAAATATATTTCACCTTGTGAACACCAAAAGTTCATATTTCACTCGTGGCTGCACCACTCGTGAAATATACCTTTTGGTGCTCACTCGGTGAAATATATTCCGATCTTACACTGAACTAAACAAATATCCTCTATATATTTTTCTATTAACCACCGAAATGCATGTAATAAATAGGTCTTACTCTGAATATTTCAAACTATAATGGAAATGTTAATTTAAGAAAGACTTAGTGTATGACATACTGCCGTAGACTCTCCCAGTATGGTATCTCCAGCTAACACAGCGTTCTCCTCTTCTAAATATAGTATCATATGTTCTTCCGTGTGACCAGGGGTATGTATAGCTCTAAAATATAACACCAATAAAATATATAGTGATTAATACACAGCACCAGACTTGGGCCGAAAGGTGATAATAGGCCCACAAAACGAATGAGCATCAGAATCCTAAAATAAAGATGCCAACAGGATAATGAGTGCCTTGTCAGGCTACATGGGTTTAAAGGCAATCCGACTAATGGCACAAAAAATTCACTGTTCCAGCAAGTTACTGTCTGGGTTTAAAGCTAAAAATTCTATATGCAAGTGATATTTTTGTTTCAGTTTATACAGAATTTATCTTAGTTTAATTGTGTAGGAAGCTATAAACTAAATATAGACATCCTCAAATCCATTCCTGTGATCAGTCAATGTCAACCAATGAGTGTATGGCTCCTGACAGAGTTTGAACCCACACAGACAGCAACTCTAAGATTACTGGTCTGACATGTCAACAAGTCCACTACACAGCAGGTTTTGTTTACAGCAATTACAGTTTTGAATTTTAAAAAAAATTGTATTCACCTGGGCATTATGATGAACAGTTAATAAAGCATATATTACAAACTACATGTAAGGTAATATGGTAACACCTAGGTAAAGTGTTACTATATAAACCAAGTTACCTTAGGGTAGCACCCTCCGTTTTGAACACATGTTTATCTTCAACAAACGTATATTTTGCTGGACTTATATCCTCGTCAGGTTGAGATAGTCTCTTGAACTTGGACACACCAACTTCATCTGTGTATTGTTAAAAACTTTTTTTACAAAATAATAATGTTCATGTACATTTTGGTTAATTGTAATCATGTATATCCCCTGTGTTTGCTCTGTTAAGAAGTAGCACAACTATTATGCATATAAAAAATAATGAAAACATTTATTAATGTGTATAATGGTGCCTACACAATGTGACTTTTTGTGATCGTCATGGGGCAAAAAAATAAGAATAAAAAAGATGGTCAAGATTTTGTTTTCTGCCATAACTTTTTAAATATTTCATTTATTTTTATGGGATAAAATGTAGAGCCCAATAATAATAGTAGTGAGGAACACAATTTATTATATACTTATAAATGAAATATTGAGAAATATTGATGAAATAAAATGCGTTTTTTCATTTTCCATATTTTCACTGTAAAAATTTATTTTTCAATGCAGTGAAACATATTTTCCGTATTTTCACTGGTGTCTTGCCGGACTACTTTCTTTTAAATTCTACCAGTACACAAAATTTAAGGGAAAGTTTTTCAAATTTTATCCCAAAAAAGAGAAAAATGTACATAATAAACAGAAAATTCAAGTTTTTTCTATAAATACATGATTTATTTTCATCGAGTGGCATGAAAATTACCATATTTCACTCGTGGCTACCGCCACTCATGAAATATTTATTTTCATACCACTCGATGAAAATAAATCATGTATTTATAGTAAAAACTTGAATATCCTCTATTTATTAGTTACATAGAATGATTCCTAGGAGAAAAATATTTTGTTTTGTACCAAATGTTTTTTTTATATATATATAACTACTACCCTAAAAAGGCACTGTTCCAAATAGAAAATAGACATTAAAATTCCCAATTTCTAATGTTTAAATTAACAAAATGGCTGTTCAAAATTCATGCAAAGCCAAGAGCTCTGAAATCATTTAAATCCAACATATTCATTTAAATCACCACTCAATAGTTATCACTGGACAGTGGAAGCTGTAAGCTGTCTTTATGTATGATGACTAATCTTAATTGTAGCTGAAAAAATGTATAATAAAATTCCCAATTCAAGTCAAAATAACGCATTTTCCCCCCCAATCAGTCTGGTACAGGCACCATTCCCAAACCAGAAAAAAAAACGCTGTGTACAGTGAAATCCAATCCTGTGATATCTGTTTGTTCAAATATGCGGTTTCACATTCCTTTTAAAAGATTCTGATTAACAGTATGTTTTTCCTAAAACATTTTATGTATGTGTTACTCACTAAATGAGCATAATCTGAATAGTTACTTTATTAACTTAATATCTAACATAAGCTTATTGCACTTTTCACATAATTCTAACATAATTTTAACATAATGTTGACATAGGTTTATCACACTTTCTTCACAGAATGTTAACATAAAAGAATGATACAAGTTTATACCATTGAGTACATCGGAGAAGATTTGTTTGACACCTCCGACATGGTCGTGATGCCAGTGTGTTAAAACTATCTCCTGTATTGAAGAGCAACTGTCTGTGAGAGCTTTCTGTAATCCTTTAATATACTCGGAATTACCTGGACTCCCTGTGTCTACAAGAATTCTCCTGTAATATAAAATAAAATAAATTTGTATAAAGATATACTATGCTCAAATTTGATATAAGACAATATTGATAATTGCTTATTCATGTTTAACTACCCGGTAGTTATTTTAAAAACAAATAGAAGACTGAAAATCGCCACAATTTTTTAACCAGGTTTGCCTGACAATATTACAAATATCGAAAACAACAAGGGCCATAATTCTGAAGAAAAAAAAATACATAAATGGTGATAATGTTGACTAGAGTACTTGGTGTCAATGATTCTGGGAAAGTTTGAAATTTATTCTGGGAAAGTTTGAAATTGACCTTTAGAAAAACACATTGTAATGTGCAAGTTCAATGCGCATGCTTTATAAATTTTCTGTCCATGTAAAAAGTGCCTGTTTAATTTCTGTTCAGATGCATACAGATCTGCTTGTTTTATTTTTGTTCATAATACACAGTGCATGTTTTATTTCCATCAAGGATGAAGGTGATATAATATGTAACAAGCAAATTCGTTGAATTTATATCCCCCGCCGAATACTGGTTATTATTAACACAACAACTGAAGACATAAGGCTTTATTTATATATTAATCATGGCATAAACAGTAATATTCTTTGAACTTGATAAATATTCAGGGCAATAACAGGGCCATAACTTTGTGTTAAATAGTAAAATCTGGAAATGCCAATGAGATGTATGCATACTACATAATTAATCAAGGGCCATAAATCTGAGTTATAAGTATCTGACTCGGGAACAAGGCGACTATATGCATATCTCCTCTTAGTATCCCATAAAGTTTCATTGAATTCCAGCCAGTTAAGTAGCAGAGAAGTAGCGAGGAAACAAATATTTTTCTATATGGATACTGCATAACTAATCAAGGGCCATAACTCTGAGTTAAAGTGTCTGACCGGAACAAGTCGACGATATGCGCATCTCCTCTTGGTATTGAAGGTTCCCATAAAGTTTCGTTGAATTCCAGCCAGTAGTTGCAGAGAAGTAGTGCGGAAACGATTTTTACTCTATATGCATACTACATAACTAATCAAGGGCCATAACTCTGAGTTAAAGTGTCTGACCGGAACAAGCCGACGATATGCGCATCTCCTCTTGATATTGATGATTCCCATAAAGTTTCGTTGAATTCCAGCCAGTAGTTGCAGAGAACTACACCGGAAACGATTTTTACTCCATATGCATATTGCATAACTAATCAAGGGCCATAACTCTGAGTTAAAGTGTCTGACCGGAACAAGCCGACGATATGCGCATCTCCTCTTGGTATTGATTATTCCCATAAAGTTTCGTTGAATTCCAGCCAGTAGTTGCAGAGAACTACTCCGGAAACGATTTTTACTCTATATGCATAGTACATAACTAAGCAAGGGCCATAACTCTGAGTTAAAGTGTCTGACCAGAACAAGCCGATGATATGCGCATCTCCTCTTGATATTGATGATTCCCCTAAAGTTTCGTTGAATTCCAGCCAGTAGTTGCAGAGAACTACTCCGGAAACAAAATTTTACTCTATATGCATTCTACATAACTTATCAAGGGCCATAACTCTGAGTTAAAGGGTCTGACCAGAACAAGCTGACGATATGCGCATCTCCTCTTGATATTGATGATTCCCATAAAGTTTCGTTGAATTCCAGCCAGTAGTTGCAGAGAACTACTCCGGAAACGAAATTCGGACGGATGGACGAATGGACGGACGGACGGTCAGATGCGCATCTCCTCTTGATATTGATGATTCCCATAAAGTTTCGTTGAATTCCAGCCAGTAGTTAGCAGAGAACTACTCCGGAAACGAAATTCGGACGGACGGATGGACGGACGGACAACGCCAAAACTATATCCCCCTCCCGATTCCATCGGCGGGGGATAATTATTTAAATCCTTTTCTTAATATATTAAAATTATGCAACACTATCTCAATACCTTACCAACAACAAAATCACATCAAATCTTAAATGGACAACTGTATCATAGTTGTGGACCTTTCTGTTGAAAATGTGTCAGAGTTAAATCGTATACATATACATCCACAGTGCATTTAAACTGGAGTGCAGGTATTAGTTACCCGCACTCCAGAGCATGCCCATTGATTGGCTCATTTTTGCTGGGGTTTACTTATTGTGACGGCAGAGAAAGGGAAAGCGACAGAAATATTATATTCAGATGCTCGTTCATTGGTTACTTTTTTCTGCGGTTTCATATTGAGACAACAAGGAACATGTTTTTATGTTTGACTATGATACAAAAAAGAAAGAACATCAAAACACTCGGCAATCTGATTAATACCTGTACAAATCAGATAGCCTCATGTTTCGATGCTCTTTCTATTACATATGTATTAGCCAGATATAATATTAGCCATAAATCAAGATGTTACAAACTGTATCCAAATAAATAGTTCATTTGTTTCAGCTGCAAACAATCATTAGTAAAATGCATTTAATACCAGTCCCTGTGTTAATTTTCTATTTTCACCGTCTATCAAATCATTTTGTTGCATATTCATAATACATAAAAATATAAGCTTTAATAATTTTTGAACATGGTCATCAGATTCTGTAATACCACTGGAATTTTAACTGGCATCCCACCTTAAGTTCTACAGGTATTTTGGTGAAATTGGTTAAATATCCATGCTATAGAAATTGGGGTTCAAGAAAAGAAAATATTAAGGTTTTTGAAGTTTTTACTTTAATTATGGTTTTTGAAGTTTTAACTTTAATTATAAAGTTACAGAAAAACAATGGCCCCAGAGCAGGCCAATGTTGACCCAATGGCCATAATTTTGACATATTTGTAGGAAGTTTTCTTGATGATAATCATGCCAAATATCTAACCTCTAGCCTTTTGGCTTTCAGAGAAGAACAATTTCCAAGGTTTACTACATGTAAATTATACATATAAAGAAAATCCCATGACACCTGGGTCAGAGCCAGTTTTGAGCCCAAGATTATAATTTCAAATCTTTGGTTGAGATCCATTTGTTTCATGCTGAATATCTCAGCTCTAGCACATAGGGTTCCAGAAACAATAATTTCGTAAGTTTTTACTAGAGCTGTCATTGATAGAAATTTTTGTATCGATGTATCGAAGGGTTAATATCGACAATACATTGATATATCAAAACTTTATTTTAGATATGCAAACATTCCAAACACACTGGAAGAAATGATTCAAAATGTCTCTTTTTATTTGTTATGCATGGTTTAAATAAAATATACAACAAAACCAGATGAAACTCAGTTCTCTTGTTATTTTTAATCCCGAAAAAAATTTATGATGAAGAATTATTTATAACTCACAGGAACTGAACTCACCACAGACACGGACCAATACTTTTGGTCAATTTGTGACCTTATATTTGTGGTATTGCCTCTGTATGGCATAATAATATGGTAAACTTTACAAACTACTTTCGACTCAAAATTATTCTCATACATTGCTCTTCTTTTTATTTTAACCTTTTTGAAACGAACTTGGCAATTTCTGGTGTATCCACCATGTTGCTGTGCAAATTATAAAGCGTGCTAATTATTTATTACCATTGTCGTCTACAGATTAAAGCACACTAAATTTCGGAAGATACAAATGTAAACATACCGCACCACGAATTAAGTGTTTATTGCCAGAATTTTCAATTTCTAGATTTGGTAATTTTTGACCTGATGTCATTAGATTCTCGCACACGCTAACAATGTAAACATTAATGGCTGCTGTTTTGCTTTAGGTTGAAGATTAAAATTTCAGTTGCAAATGAAAAACTTGTAAGGATTTTAATTTGAAATGTTTGTATATTTTCTTCATTGTTATTTGACACTTTAATCTGAATGATTGAATCGATATTCAAAATTTTGCATCGATATCAAATCAACCCTTGAGAATCGAAGATACATCGATATCGCGATTTCCAATGACGGCCCTAGTTTTTACTATAAACATATCTTTATGGAAAACCCATGACCTAACTGACAGAGGGACAATGTTGACCCCAGGGTCACAATTTCAGCTACCTTGTAGGATTTTATCCACTTAATGTCAATGATGTGTCATGCCAAATATCTAAGCTATTGTCTTTTGGCCTTTAAGACTTAAGGTTATTTTTACTATATATTATATACCTTATAGGAAGTCAAATTAAACCTTAAAACAAAAACTAATTTGAACCACTTTAGTAGGATTCTCTAGATGATTTTATATACCACACATCAAAGATTACAGACTTTGATAGGAGACCAAACATGAATCGTTCCTGTGAATGGTATCAGAGATGTTGTATATAAACTATTGACGGCGCCAAACAACGGTTGACAGGCAGAGAGGGGTCACAAAAGCTGTACATGTGAACACTCCCACTTTAAGCGGGAGACTCCCACTTTCTTGGGCCATACTTTCAAAGATTTTCCTTAAAATAATGGGTATTTTCCTATTTAAAAAACTCTCCCTCTTTTTAATGTCAAAACTTTCTTCTTTGTTTATTGAAAATTCTAAAATCTCCCTCTTTTTGAAGAAATATCTCCCACTTGATCATCAAAAAAAGTTCACATGTATGTTAAAGTTCACTATCAGCAAACAGACAATGGGGGTTAGACCCTATTCCCAGCTTGAAATGCCCTTGTAAACAGTCAATAAAAATCTTTAAAGTGGGGCATCTGTCTTAATCATAAAGATTATTTTTTTAAAAACATTCCCATAAGAACTTATGAAATGTGTCCATAGGACACAGGTGCCCCCACACTCAACTGTTTTGTCAATCTTATGACTCTAAGTCAAATATTTTTGTGGCTAAATGTGCCCCAAGTTGAAAACTAAAAATCTTTAACTAAGTAAAGGGCAAGAACTTTACAAATACTAAATAAATTTAATCCACAAGCCAACCCCAAGGTGCATAAGTACATGTGCTGACCAACATTCTTCTACAGGTCAAATAGTTTTTTGCTTTGCATGAACAAGTTGAAAATTGAAAATTTATACTAAGTCAAGGGCAATAACTCAACAAAACTGAAAAAATCCACATGCAAAACCTTAGGTGCATAGCTTCGCAGTGACGTTGATCATTATTCCTGTAAAGTTGGTTGATTCAAACTCAAGCACTCATAGACACATAACATAACACAATGGAACAGTTTTTACTAAGTCAAGGGCAATAACTCTTAAAAATACTTGATAAATCCACAACTAAGACCCCATGTGCACAACTACACATGCTGACAACAAGTTTCATGACTCTAGGTTAAATACTTTTTGAGCTAAGCACAACACAAATTGAAAATTGCAAATTTTCACTTAGTCAAGGGCAATAACTCTGACAAACAGAATAAATCAAGAAGCGAAAGCCCAAAAGCACAACTTCAAATGCTGACAAACATTCAGGGTTTCATGACTCTATGATAAATACTTTTTGGCATTTTCCTGGATTAGACCCCTATGTATATTTCAGAAGAAAAACTTTTATTACATGCTTTTCGGTGGTTTATAGAAATATATCAGTGATATAAAACTGGTAATTTCACTGTTTGAAACAGTGAAATTACCACTTTGATAATTTCACTGTTTTGAATTTAAGCCCCTTACGTTGTTTCAGTGAATTACCAGCGTGCACAGTACTGGGTACCAACTTAATGACGTGACGTCATAAATGACGTCACGTTGCATTATTATTTGGCGCGCTTTTCATTCAGTATTAGGTTAAATGTCTTTTTAAAACGTTTCTTTGCATATAATAAAAAGAAAATTTGTTTAGTTTAGTGTAAGATTGAAATATATTTCACCTTGTGAACACCAAAAGTTCATATTTCACTCGTGGCTGCGCCACTCGTGAAATATACCTTTTGGTGCTCACTCGGTGAAATATATTCCGATCTTACACTGAACTAAACAAATATCCTCTATGTATATAATACACTAAAGAAAACGGAATGAACCTTATATATACTCCTGGTTTAGACACCGGGGTCTATTCCAGGATAAAGCTTACTTTAAGTTTTGAGCTACGTGCAACACAAGTTGAAATTTGCAAATTTTAACTAAGTAAAGCGCAATAACTTAATGAAAAAAACGTTAATGGATTTGGTGCTCATAGTGAGTCCAGTAATGACCATCACATAAAGGTCCTGCAGCAGACCTGTCTATTTAGGTAGCAGACATTTCACTATTAAGACGGTTCACACCAAGACGTTTCACTCCCTTTTTATACCAAATTATTTTGATACTTATGATATACTAAAATAGACCTAAAATATTGAATTGAACTAAAATAGACCCTAAATTTAATAAAAATAAATTAAAAAGGGGGAATTCACATTTTTGTCAATGACTTAAAACTCAGTACTTTAAGTTCTATCATTTCAGTTATCTTATCTTCTTTATTGTTGTTTTGAATTAAGGTGTTTTACTATTCTTTAATCCATATGTGCAATGATCACATTATTTCGCTTAAAGAAAAAAATATTTTTGATTAAAATCACACTTTAATATAACTAACTATTTAATCTTTTGTAAACATGGACTCAATTGGCAATTTTAATTTATTAAAGCATACCAATCTTGTGACAACAATTAACTTTGAATTACATGTTTTTTTGTTTGTTTTTTTGTTGTTAATTTTAACAATGGGATAAAAAAATTGTTAAATTATTTAATGCTAGTATAGTGCTTTTGGGATATATGTCAAAAATTTTAATGGCCATTGAAATCAGAAATATCTTTAAATTAAATTAGAAGCATTTGGACTTTTTCAATATTTGTCATGTATAATCATTTTTTTAACTAAAATTCATTATCATATAAACAAAACTTATGGAGAAGTTTCTGTGTTTAAATTGGCTGTTGTCAAAAAATATTTTAATGGTCCAATAAACAATTGATTAGTAAACTGTTATGCTTAAGTGCAGTGTTTATACAACGGATTTGGTCAAATATACCTGTCAATGAAAGAATGTGCATTTTTTGTAGAAATATAATCGGTGATGAGTTTCATTATCTTTTCGAATGTAATAGATTTTCTAATGAAAGAAGACAATTTATAAAACCATATTTTTATAGACGTCCTAATATGTATAAATTAGAACAACTTTTTACAATGAAAGATTCGCCTGCATTTTATAAACTATGCAAATACTTAATGATTATTATAAGAAATGTAAGAATGTAATCAAATATTTATGTTTTCATTTTAAAGTCAGTTGTTATTTTGTAATGTTCTGAGATATAGTTTTGTTTTAATGATATTCACTTACCACTTTCTTACTATACAGCAAAGGTCCTTTATACCTCACATATACTTTTTTTTTATTTCTCATAAGAATAAGTTTTTGCTGTACTTTTATAGTATTAAACGAATAATCACTGGTTTATTTCATGAATTATCTTTCATTTCAAAATTTGCTTTTTAGAAATAAATACAAGTATAGTAAAAAAGCATTTTGTATGGAAGTTAAAATATTACTTTATTTATTTTACAACTTTTATGACAAATTATATCACATTTATAGCTACATTCTCCTAGTAATAAATATCTTACATTCTGTTCAAGCAGTATTTTAAGTTTGCATTTTCTTAATAAGTTAAAAAAAAAAAATTGTTTCCTAAGCAAAATATGCATACAATTTAATAATATGTAATAGATATGTTGATATTGTTTAGTAATTATATTCTGATCTCAATTTGTATAAATGCCTCGTTACTTATTTTGACATTATCCTCATATTACATGTTGTATGCATGTTTGAGTGAATAAAAAGATGTGTTGTTGTTGTTGTTGATTTAATGGTGGTGTTAAACTGTTAGTTGATTGTCTCAGTGTTTATACAACTAATTAGGCGATGAGATAACACCACAGTTACTTAAGTTTGTTTAATGGCTACTGTTAAATAAATTGATAAAGAAAATAATTTTTAAAAATAATTTATTTTATACACATATTTCACATTTCATTGTTTAAGACTTACAAAAAGTAATCATTATATATAGTCAATAAACTTAATATATTGATATTTTTTTTTATTATTTGAATAATATTAATTACTTTAATGTTCTGGTAGTGATTTCAATATTTAAACTGATACTTATGTCTTTGTTGTTCTTTCTATGTTATTTTTTTAAATTTACTATAAATAAAATTTTCTCATGTTGTTACACTTCTAATAAAAGTGATATTTCAGAAATTTGTCTTTCATATACACCTCTTATCACTCAACTCATAATTAAATGAGTAATATTCTAATAATTCATATTAACAATACCATTGAAATCAATAAAATGAAACATTAAATTGAATTTCCTTTTTATACCGTTTGATATTAATGAAATTAAAATTTGTTAACTTTCCTTGTAAACATCTCTAAAAATTGGGAGTGAAACGTCCATACAATTGACAAAATGGGAGTGAAACGTCTAGGAGTGAACCGTCTTGGGAGTGAAACGTCTCAATAGTGAAACGTCTGACATTCGTCTATTTAAATAGGTACGTGAGACCTACTTTTTGCCCCCCAATATTTACTAATAAAACATAACATATCTTAATATTGTCATACCGTTTGCCGCTTCCAATAAGATATGTATTAGTCCCTTGCAGAGTGTGAAGCCCTGGATTGCATCCTAATATTCGTATTATTCGCTCTGACAGTTTTTCAACAGCTGCTAACGGAGTCAATTTCTGTACGCTTGAAGCCATTTTGTTTGATCACGTGACAGTCACGTGATTTTTGAGTTTTGGGATTAGAGGCTTTATTATCTTAATAATCTAATAATGAGATATTTCTTTATACATGAAATTTTTCCTAACTCAATATTTGTTTAAGCTATCTAAATTAGAAAATAAGAAAAAAAGCAGACAATTACTTCAGTTGTAATTTTACATTTTGTATTTGAGATTTTTATAAAATACATTTCCGGTTGTTTTGAGAAGAGAAATGAAGAAATAAAGAAAAATTACCGTTTGATTTCTTAGTGTTTCTGCTGCACTTAAGCTTCTTATTCTGTTTAATAAATGAAGAACAAAAGTCAAAATTATGTCAAATCAAAGGTATATTTTCCCTTAATTATTACATCAATAGAAAAAACTTTCTTGACAAATCTTCATAATTTCTTTCGGAACGTCACGTCTTGGGGTCTTGATTCTTTTTCATGTTAACATTTTGATCAACAGATTAATTTATGTATTTTTATACAATAAGATTAGGAGATTGCTTGCCGTACTGTGTGGTACTGTAGCTTTAGGCTAGCAAAATACAAAGCATTTTCCTTGATAAGGACAAAATTTATTGACCTCACATGTTAACTTTCAAACTCTTAGTCTAGATCTATATACTTTATCTGCTTAACAATCAATTCTGATTTTGACTAGCAGGCACATTGTCAGGGAACTGTTAATAAAAGAAATTATTTATATGCAAAGTTAAAAGAATAAAAGTTATACAAGACTATTAATTTAAAAGACATACTGTGCGATTGGATCTATGTATCTGACCTATCCCAGTCTGAAGACAGTAAATAATATGAAAAAGGCAAAGCCTAAAAGCGAGCTTGATTTACTTTTACTGTGAAATAGTATAAAATAATAGTTCATTTTTATTTTATATTTGGTTTTCCGTTTTAGATTAAAACTGTCATTCGCTATTTTAATTTTTATACACTGCTTCCATTTATTCTTTATTATGATTCCCTTAGAAGTGCGCAGGATACCAGTCTACGCATCAGTTTCAATCAGAATTCCTCAGC
Organism: Ruditapes philippinarum; assembly: GCF_026571515.1. Lineage (NCBI taxonomy): Eukaryota > Metazoa > Mollusca > Bivalvia > Venerida > Veneridae > Ruditapes > Ruditapes philippinarum. The sequence continues at coordinate 30,548 of NW_026861045.1, forward strand.
TTTTGTCATTATCTTGTAATTTGAAAAGTTGCTATGTGTCAATTTTCCACTTCCGACGAAAGTTTTCAAAACCATCACTATCTAGCCGTTACTCGCATTACCATAAAGCTCTCTTTGCAAGCAGGCCCTTCAGGCTAGCTATTCAAGCTTGCTATAATTGATTTGATTAAAAACTAAATTAATATCAGAGTAGACAAAGCCTATGTACAGTAAAGTAAGATGATGTACATTTTTTTTGTTTTAAAGGTGCCATTTGTTAATTCATGCTCTGCTTCCGTTTTTAATTGGACCACCTTGAGGATTATTCTCAGGGCTTTAATTTCTTCTTTAACAGGGAGCGATATAAGGCCCCTTTACAATTCAAAATTGCACTTTTTTTCACAAAGCGGCGAAAAAAAATTCATAATTTCCAAAGAGATTTCACAAAATATTGGGACTTTGTCTTCGAAAAACATTGTTTACCTTCTGGTAAAACTTGATTTACGCCAATTGCAATAACACAGAAATAGTTTTAATCAAGTCAAATGGTTTTTTCGCATGTTAACCAGGTAAAAGTACAAACTTGAAGCAGATTTACACAGGTCAGAAATTATAATCAAGCGTTCATAGCACACTGTTTCCGGTTTCAAAGTGCCGCAGAATACCACAGGCAAGAGTATCGGACCTGGGAAGAAAAAATATGACCAGATTGATAAAAAAAACCTGTGTTCATCTTAAAAGTGTCAAAAAACCAAAAAAAAATGTAAATAATGACCCCCTTTAAAATATACTATAAGTTAAGAGAAGGCCGGGAACTCCAGATTCGAGCCTACGAGCAAGGGATTCATTTCCCGGGCCGTTGTGAAAACAATTGGCCAGACAATCAAAAAAAACTTTTATCACTATTTCACGTTTATATTAAGCTTCAAAATGAGACCAACCCCAAGTCTCTAGCCCTACCCGTTCATGAAATATCTATCAGGAAACGAGCGACTTCGTGCTAAAAATCCTTGGTAGACAGAATTGCGGCACAACAATTCGGTACGTAAACATAGACTAATACATGTATGTCAGCTGACTACGGGTCAAAATTACTTGAATTTACTAAATAATATTACTAAATACATTCAGTTGGACCACTCACAACCAACAGTAGCATCTAATACACATGAGATTCGAGTTTCAAACATTTACACGGTCTTTCAATCGCTTTCTACGCCATTAGGCATCTTGTGTGAAACATTGCAGTTTTCGTTGCTATTGGCCAATCAGAAGACTCGTTACAAAATATCGAACAGCTGATTGACAATGGCGTAGAAAGTAATCTAAAGACCGTGGACAGGTTTGAAATTCGAATTTTGCGTGTATCAGATGCTACCTACGGTTGTGAGTGGTCCAACTTAATGTATTTAGTAATATTATTTAGTAAATTCAAGTGATTTTGACCCATACTCAGCTGACATACATGTATTAGTCTATGTTTACGTATCGAATTGCTGTGCCGCAATTCTGTCTACCAAGGATTTTTAGCACGAATTCGCTTGTTTCCTGATAGATATTTCATGAACGGGAAGGGCTAGAGACTTGGGGTTGGTCTCATTTTGAAGCCTAATATAAACATGAAATAGTGATAAAAGTTTTTTTTGATTGTCTGGCCAATTGTTTTCAAAACGGCCCGGGAAATGAATCCCTTGCTCGTAGGCTCGAATCTGGAGTTTCCGGCCTTCTCTTAACTTATAGTATATTTTAAAGGGGGTCATTATTTACATTTTTTTGGTTTTTTTGACACTTTTAAGATGAACACAGGTTTTTTTATCAATCTGGTCATATTTTTTCTTCCCAGGTCCGATACTCGTGCCTGTGCAGAATACCATATAAAAATTTTTCACAATTTTATGACATATCTCGTTTTTTTTCCACAAAATGAACAGGCCTAGGCCCCTTCACAATTTTGACAAAAAGATGTGATTCTTCCGTTATACGAATGCCCGGCCATTAGTCATATGCAGAACAAATCTAGAACAAAAGTTGTAACAATGTGCGTGACAGAAGTGTTCATGATACCTGTAGGATGATTCTGGACTCTGGTCGATAAATAAGGAAATTAAAACAAACTAAAAACAAATTGAAAAAGTGTAAAATAATAAACTTGAACAGTCTATGCCAGTGTTCTTTGAACATGACCCCAAATTTTTACAATGTTTTAAGACAAGATAAAAAAACTGACAATAATCAACATATCAATAAATCAGTTAAGACAAAATCAAATATTTGATTTATTAAACTCCTTTTATATTACACTCATAATCACATACAGTTACTACAAGGTGAATATTTTGTGTGTTGAGGGTCACACTTACAATATTTGAGCAAATTTCCGTCTGCAGTGAGTCTCATCGGTGGGATCCCGTGGGTTTTGCAAAATCGGCACTGAGCATGCTGTACCACACAGTTAATATGAATATTAACCCACGATATACAAAATGTAGACAATGTAGTATGTACGGAATATATACAGTGGGTAACTGGCGATAGATGATTCTGTGTGAAAAAAAATTGTATGATAATTTAGAGTTTGTGTATTTTTGTGTACATTATATAATTATGATAATATCGAGCTTGTATTACAGTGAACTTATGAAGCTGAGTGACGAAAGTTTGGCTCGTCAACCTGACGAGGTGTTTGATATCATATGTAAAATAGGTCGCGGGTAAGCCCACATGTCCACATAGTTATACAACTTCTACATCACATTACGCCTTTAGTTTGAACTGTGTGAAGCCTCAATTACTCTTACTTCTAAAAAAAGCTAAAATAATACACAGTACTTTAATTTTATTTTGCCTTGCACTTTGTTAAATATTTGGGTGTAAAATTTCATTTTATATTGAATTTGTATAAGACTAGGTTAATGATTTTGATTTAAAGTGTTTAAAAGTGTTAGTATATTATATATTATAATGAAATGAAAATAAAGTATTTGATATTGAATTTTATACAGTAAACTAAAGGACACAAATGTGACTACATGAAGTTGTTCTACTATCATAAATGTGTGCCTGATTTTTGTTTTCTTTTTTGCTGGACATAGTGCATGGTTTAACAGCATTCTAGTGTATGCAATTTCTGTACAAACTTTTTGTAGACCATTGTCCTCCATGATTTGATTTTGATAATTCTCTAACATTCTTCTGAAGTGTTGTGTGACAATATTTTAATAAAAAAGAAAGAAAAAAACTAAGATTAAAGAAAAGAAAAATATGGAATAATTTTCAGATATTTTGTTTATTAACACTTGGGGAGGAATTATACAACATTTTAGTTTTAGAAATACCCCCTTATTAGTGGTTAAGCAAAGATAAAGCAGAACAATCTGGTAGCAATTATAACAGTATTTTGAATTTGTCAGAAATTATGATACACATAAAATTCTATTTTATAAAGGTACAGAAATTGCATGCTTAATTTAAAAAAGTGCATGCTAATCAACATCTTTTTTATTTTCAGTTTATCTCCCCTGTATGAACTTCCAGCACCCTTATATGTCATGTAGAAAATAGCTGCATTTATTGGGTTTATTGTAATGATAAAGAGTTAGTGTACTGAATTAAAAAAGCAGTTATTTTAATCAGATATAAAATTATAAGATATATCTATTAGCATGCATGTTATTTTGATGAAAAACTTTACTGTTGTTATATGAGAAAATCTCATGTAGACAATCTGATTAAAATCAGCTCTCTTTTATATTCAGTACACAAGTTCTTTGCCTAAGGTTATTAATAACAAAGATTATTGACCAGTCTGTTGGTGTAGTGATTGGTCAGTATTGAATTTTCATCAACCAGTCAAGAGTGCTTTAGTCTGAGATTTTTTTAATTCAACTAATCATTTTGATTATGATTGCATCTGATCAGATGCTGGAATGTGAGATCTAATTGTGGCGCCGTGCGCGTTTGGGGCGTTGTTTTTTTAAACCGTATTTATAATCATCTAAATCATCCAATCAAATGCTGGTGAGACTGGTTCATGTAATTTTATTGTTGTTAATAACATTTGGCTGTGTATGCATTGAAAATGTCCACTTGCTTGATGTAGTGCTGCTGTACCTCATCTATGTTATAACTCTAGTGATTTGCCCTTGCCACGACTCAGTGAGGACCATTTAGCAAAGTCCCCGGAGGAGGTTTTTGATTTGCTAGGCAAACTTGGAGAAGGGTAAGCTAAAACAAAGCACTTCTATAGTTTCTACTTGTCTTTGTGTTTGTCGTTTGTCTAATTTCCACAATGGACCATCCTGATTCCCTCATTGGTCTCACTTGATGTCCACAATGCTCTCAACTGATCCCTACAATAGACCAACCTGATTCCCGCAATATATAGGCCATTTTAAAGGAGGATTTAATTGTGATAATTTCCTTAATACTTGAAACAGATTTTTAACTGTAGCAGTTCATCCTTTTGGTCATGTGTCCATTAAAGTTAACATATAGATCAATAAAGCAAGCTTTTTTTGTCCAAAATCAAACATTTCAATCATGGAAGGTCTTTTATTTAAAGGATTAATTATAAACCTTTTAAGTAGATCATTTGTCCAGGGACTTAATTAGAAAAGACTTAAATTGATGTTTTAACCCTAACTTTGTATTTCTTCTCTATAGTGACTTCCAACTATAATTGGCACTGGTTCATGTAAGCTCTTCAAGATTTGTGCCTATTTAACTTGTATGAATAATTGAATAATTGTTGTGTGGTTATGACCATGCCCTGCATTTCCTGTTAGTTATTTCTAAAGGGTGCTAGCAATACATGTACAACAGATGAAAGGAGGAATTTTATTTGTTACCATTCACTTAGAGCTTTTAGACTGTGCTTTCTTTTATTTCTCATTGAATTTTAGCAAAGTTGTTTAATCCTCACATTGCTTTAAACATTTTATTATAGCAGTATTGATAATTAATGTTTTAAGACAAGAAATTTGTGTTTTAATAAAAATACATGTACATACAATAATGACTTCGAACTTAATCAGATTTGTTAGTTGTAAGCTTTACATACAATGTACATGTAGTTTCTAAGCTTTACATGTATTTTCTCGTAAAAAAAATCACAAAAATTGTGAGGATTTCTCCCACTCAGTTTAAGTTTTCTAGCAAGTAGTAGACACATATAATTTTATATTAAAGCACGTCTGTCCATTAATATGATTATTATCAGCTGAATAAAAAATTAAAATTGTAAAATTTTCCCAATTTTTTTCATCAGTTACCATGCTAAATTTTCCCAATTTTAAAAATAAACAAGTATATAAAAACTATCACTTGATAATAGAGCTGGCATCTTGTTTTCTTCATGTACTGTATGAGCTTATTTCCCAACCTTCCCCAGTGCTGTGTGTATTGTGCATGTCATATTGTTGTTTAACATATTGTTGTTTTATTTATCTTTAATTAAAATAAAATAGTAACTATATTTATGATGTTATTAAAGTACAAATTAAGTTCTGGAATATTTGTGAGTTAGAATTGAAGTTTTAGTTACTATGAAAACATTATGGTATTTTGACTTTGGCACACACACAAAAAATTGTGATTGATATGTTGTTTTTGTGATAATTGACAAAATAGTCAACACAGTTCTATTAACTATAAGAACTTACATCTCGGGTGCCAAAAATATGGCTGTAAAATAATGTGCCAAAAAAAGAAAGAACAGTGCCAAAAATAATATCAGTCGGAAAACTGTAATAATATTCACTGTTTATTATTTAATTGAAGATCACAATTTGATTCTTGCACAATTTTTAAAAAAAAAAAATTCAATAAATAAATAAAATAACTTCATAGTGATTTTTAATAATGTAGGTGAATTAAATTGATGTTAATGATGATAAGGTCTGTTTATTTTGTAAAGTTAACTATGTCTATATTTAAAGGAAACATCATACAATAAGCTTGTTAGGCAAATTAATCATTATTTAAATTACATAATGACTATTCTCACAATGTACTGTGATTATTTCAGATCATATGGCAGTGTATATAAGTCTCTACACAAGGAATCTGGCCAAGTTCTGGCAATTAAACAGGTATATATAAACAACATTAGTTTATTATCTTTTTTTTAGGCTTTTAGTGGTCTCATACCAACATAATTTTGTTAATATATTGTTTTGAGTATTTGTTTCAGAGTTTACTGTCTTTAAAAGTCTTTGAAATTCATTGAAGGCCTTATAAGACCTTACTTATAGATAAATTCCTTAAAGTGTCCATATTGCCTTCTTTACATTCCTTAAATTTTATGTATTTTGTAAGAACAAAGGAAAACTTATCTTTAATGTAAACTATGTTTATAATAGGATAAAAAGAGACATCAATTTATTTATGTGTCTATTGCAACTGTTACAGGTTCGAATCCTGGTCAGACTGCTCATTTTCTCACCCTGTAATATTTAGCGCCCAACTTAGCGCTGTGGCTGCAGAGTTTCATTCACATTGCTCTGTAACCCTGAGAAATTTGAGGACATATTTCAATATAGCAGGGTTAGGACTATCCACTATTTAAGGGAGAAAATGTGTAAGCAACTTGACAGCTCTGTCAGTAGAGTCCATGGAAAGGTGTCTTAGGCTCCCTGATTCGAGTCCAGGTCAGGCTGCTCATTTTTCTCACCCTGTCACATATTCATATCAGCATAACAGAAAAAGAAGTTTTTGTGAGAAACATTTGTAGCTATCATGTTCATTATGTGACAAAAATATATCTAGAAATTTTAGAAGTTAAACAGTTTAGCTCCTCGTCAAAATGTGCACATTATTTAGAAAATGATACATGTATATTACAGGTTCCCGTGGACACAGATCTTCAGGAGATCATCAAGGAGATTTCAATAATGCAACAATGTGACAGTCCTTTTATTGTAAAATACTACGGCAGTTACTTTAAAAATACAGACTTATGGGTAAATTTTTATTATGTATAATTTCATTTTGTTGTATTTATATTGTTGAAATTACTGATATATTGCTGGTTAAAGTAACATATTAAGCCCATCCATTGATATATAGTGATTTAATAGGCGAAATGCAACATTTTGTCATAATTCCTTTCAATTTTATAATTTACTTTCAATGATAAATAACTCACATGGCCAATATAAAATTTATATAAATATTCATCGGAATTTACCTGTAACAATCAATTAAAAAAAATAGTGGGGCAGTCTTTTTACATTTTAGGCAGATTTATATTTTATCCTCTCACATAATTTGCAATATCAAGTCATTGTCAATCACCATTATAACAGTAAATCATTTGAAGACTAAAGTCAATTCAGCTCAATTTGACAGTGAAAGAATGAGCATAATGTCACTTTAAAAGGACTTATGATTTTATTAAATATAAAATGTAATTAAGCTGAAGATCTAACATTTGATTTTGTTCAAGACAGTCCCTAATTACCATAATATAGGGACTGAGTCCCTAATTACTGTATAGGTGACTGGGGCCAGGGGCCTTCATGTAGGTATCACTTTGTTTTGAAGATAAAGACAAGTTTTGTCTGTCAATAATACTTATGAAGTTAATTAATAAGTGTAATATATTTCATTTTGCAAGAAAGCAAGTTTCAATAAGTCATGACAATAGACAAAACATTGGGATTACATTTCAACACATTTGGATTGGAAAAAAACAACCTTTTATTTATCCAAATGTACATATCGATTCAACTCTTCTTTGAAATTTTTAAAAAATAATTATATGGGGTTTCGATATTAGGTCTGCATAAAGGAATCATTGAATAGTTGTAAATTAATTTATTTGTAAAGCTGAAACTTTATAACATTATTGCTGATCAATTTACTTTGCCAGTATTATAAATGCAGCATCATTGAGTTCCCTAGTAGCTTCCAATGTTTTGGTCTTTGTTAGTTATATGTTAAACAAAAAAGTTAACCTTATAGCATCACTTATGAATTAGATATGTGATGATTATTTGTTTATTGAAATAACACCTGGAGTCATCCATGGGAGGTACTAATCTTTTTATCCATGCTATATGATGGTGATTATTTAATTCAGTGGTGATGTAAATAAGCATCTGTTCAACACCAGAAAATCATTTTCTTGGGCCAGTTTACTAGTAAAAATTACTGTCTCTAATAACTATTTTGTCTTGCATGTTAATTCAATGCTGATTTCTATGAGAGATTATTTCTGTATATTACAGATTGTGATGGAGTATTGCGGGGCCGGGTCTGTTGCAGATATTATGAGATTACGAAACAAAGTTGTAAGTTATTTATTGCCTGTTATCTAGTAATGTTCAGCAATTTATTCAATTGAGTTCTGAATATGTTAAAAGAACACCACTGAGGTACAGAATTCAAAAGAATCAAAATTTAAAACTCTTGCTAATATCAACTGGGAAGGAGGGGGGTGTACTTATACAAGAAAATTGCAAAAGGTAGTAATGTGATAAATTAAAAATTAAAGTAAAAATTGATTTTTTATGCGATTCTTAGCCTGACTTGTGTTTAAAGTTATTTATGTATGCTTTTCATTTTTTGGGTCATGTTTCACAGTTAGGATGAAAACCACTGTCTGTGAATGAATCAGTAACTATGCATACAAGTAATTTCAGAAAAATTATTTCCAGTCTGGTCATGTTAATAAAACCGTAGCGGAGTTCTTTAAAGATTATTTACTTGTAAATAATATGTTAGGTGACATGTTCCTACTATATAGACAGTAGTTGTAGATGGCCAAGTAAAGTGCAAAAGAAGAAACTTCATTTAAAGCTTGATATGAGCCGCGTCACGACAAAACCAACGTAATGCATTTGCGAACAGCATGGATCCAGACCAGCCTGTGCATCCGCGCAGTCTCATCAGATGCTGTTCGCTTACAAACCCTATAACAAGTAGAGAAACTGATAGCGACAGCATGGATCCTGATCAGACTGCGGGGATGCGCATGCTGGTCTGGATCCATGCTGATCGCAAACGCACTATGTTGGTTTTGTCGTGACGCGGCTCATATATTTTTGGAGAAAATCTCAGAAATTATATTAATGTCAGCCCTCTTAACTTATTAGGGACAGCACCACCTTTTAATCAGGGGTTGTTGGTCCAAACCTTGGGTGAAGCTAAATATCTCTGTGACAATTAATCTAGAGACATTCAGTCTAATGTACATTTATCTGTCACTAACAAATCAGAAATTATGTGTGATTAGTAGTCTGTGTGTTTGCTATATGTAAATACATGTACACCTCATACCTAAACTTTTTATAAAGCACACAAGTGTTTTATACATGGCCATGTAAGCTTTCAAACATTTATATAACTGATGATAATAAATTGTTTTAGAATGATAATATTAAATGCACATTTTGCCTCAGAAACAAGTCAATATTTTCGTCTAGAATTTTTTTTAATTCCTCCATAGCCTAGTGTATGTGATTGGAGACTGTCACCCGATAGGCTGGAGTTCAAAACAAGGTTGCGTCTGCTTTAGATAGAGCAGACATGAGTATTATAACATTGATATGAGCCATGTCATGACAAAACCAACATAATGGTTTTGCGACCAGCATGGATCCAGACCAGCCTGCGCATCCGCGCAGTCTGATCAGGATCCATGCTGTTCGCTATCAGTTTCTCTACTTGTTATAGAGTTGGTAAGCGAACATCATGGATCCTGATCAGACTGCGCGGATGCGCAGGCTGGTCTGGATCCATGCTGGTCGCAAACGCATTTGTTGGTTTTGTCGTGACACGGCTCATATAATGGTTTCAAAGCATTTTAGATTATTGTTACCTGAGGAACTTAGCTTAAATTATGAAATAATTTGTCATAAAAGTAGCAAAATGTAGTATTTTGACGTCCGCACAAAATACTAAATCGTTATGTACTTATTACCAAAGCAACAGATTGTTCAAGTAATTTGCCAATGGGCATATTTTATTAAACTATAAAAGTATACCAAAAATAGAAATATTTTTGAGAAATAAAAGTAAAATAATCTCTGAGGCATAATGGGCATTTAAATATTGGTAGTAATTGAGGTTTCCTGTTGTAAATATTTTTTAAATCATTCGTCTCACATAGTGGTAAGATGAAGGAAATTAATTTAAATTTTATGGACAGTTTCAGGAAGAATATAATTTTGAAGTACTTTCAAAATTGATCAGTAAGGACTTAGAATAACAGAATATTGATTTACAATAGATTATTTTACTTCTATTATATTTGCTTGTAAAAAATGTTAGAGACACTCAGACAGCTGAATTTTGATTTAATATTCTGATTTTAACCGATGACGATATATGCTGTAATGATTTAAAGTTTAAAAGCTCAACACTTTCCTTGACTTGCTCATTGTAAGTCTCTCTGTATGGCATAAAGGCTTTTGTGAAACTCATTGAAATAAATGACAGAATGTTAATATTGATAACTGATAATATTTGTTTCAGTTAAACGAGGAAGAGATAGCTACTATATTATACTACACATTGAAAGGTCTAGAATATCTGCACTCTAAGAGAAAGATTCACAGGGATATCAAGGCTGGAAACATCCTTCTAAACACAGAGGGACATGCTAAACTAGCTGATTTTGGAGTTGCTGGCCAGCTCACAGTATGTAAAATTTGATACACTTTTAATCATAGACATAAGGATTGAATCTCACCGGGGATGATTAATTTATATACATTTGTCTGAGGAAGCTCGACAGGTGTTTTGGTTAAAGGTTTGATAAGTCAAACCAGATGTCTTCCGATAGTTGAAATAATGCATGGACGGATATCATTGGTCCTTGTCCACCATTATAAATAGAAAAGTGGTCATAATTTAATAGTGATTTTTAATTTAAGAAATTCCTGAGCCAGATTTGAGTTAAAAGTTTTGAAACTCATTTAGTTTTTGATCAAGACCTACTTCAAATGGTACATGAATCTTGAGAGAAAAAAGATGTTTCCATTTCCGTAATGTCAAAAATCTTAACAGAGCCCCTTTAAGATCTTAATCAGGTGTCAAAGGCGGAAAATGAGGGCTTGGCCATTATAATTACTATGTGAAAAGCATGTTTAATCAAATTAAAATATCAGTGCAAAACATTGATAACTAGTTTCTATTAATTTTTGTATGATATACTAAGAACACAATATTTGAACCGAATTATGTAACATATATATAGATATATACATGTGCATGTACAAGAATTGATGGATCTTGCATATATCGTATTATGTAATTGTTAAAATTGTATTTCTTTATTATTTTTTCTTAAGTCACCAGAAATTCTCCCCTGTTAAAGTTAAAAACATGATTTGTGAATTAAAATCAGTTAGATATATATTTTTTCCAGGTGAATGCAGATTAGATCAAATTAATGATTACAATTGTTATTTACTGTTTATACACTGTTTGACTGCCATTGTGATGATATTTTATTGTGAAATTTAGATATTACACTCTTTTGTGTATTAAAATATTTAGCTTTGTAAGATGATGGACATATCATGTCTTATTTCTGAATAAAGTATATATATATATATCTATATTAACAGGACACAATGGCAAAACGTAATACTGTGATAGGAACACCATACTGGATGGCCCCGGAGGTGATACAAGAAATAGGCTATGATTGTGTAGCTGATATCTGGAGTCTAGGTACATATTTTCTCCCTTTATATACAAGATAACAGGTAAAATTATCATGAAGGATTTGTGGAAGAGTCAATTTCTTACCAACAGGATTGTCGGTTTAGAGAGTTTTACAGCCAAATAAAGGCTGTTTCACCTAGCCCAAAATATGTGTATTTTCCCCAAAAACTGCATATATTTTCCCCTAAAATACCCTGTTTACATTCTTCACCAGAACTATGACTTAACAGCAGCTGACTTATATCAGCTAAAAGACAGAAAGCAGTCCCTATAGATAACCTCTGCTATGTACCATGCATGTTAAATTGAAATAAAATTGAAAATTTTATAAAATGTGTGGTTATATTACATTCTCAGTTGTTGGATATATTTTCCCCATCAGACAGCCACATGTTGTTTTGAAAATAGAAAAAAAAGTAATTATAGACCTTGCTCCTACATTGATCCTATTTCCTTATTTGACACCATTACTAGTTTGTCTTAGAAGTGGATTTGTAAAATTATTAGAATAAGTTTGAAAGAACTGATTTCTCTTTCTCTTGAACTAAAATACATGAATTTAAATAAATGTTTAATTGGCTCGCCATATATCCAAACATGAAATTTTCCAGTCTGACATTCTAAACTTATCACCGTATATCGGCTTATTTTTGTGTATGCTAAGTTTGTTAGGATATTAATATTTCTAGGAGTATAGAACTTATGGTATTTAATGAAGTATAAGGCTAATGATTTAATGTTTTAGGTATTACTGCGTTAGAGATGGCTGAAGGAAAACCCCCTTATGGTGACATTCATCCTATGAGAGTAAGTTTTAGTTTATCTTTTATCTAGTTGAATCTCCATGACCAAATGGTTAAGGATGTTGGCTCAAATGGCTCTCACAGCTGTGTGTTGAAATCCTACCAGGGACATTGGATATTTTTCATCCAACTAGCTTGTAATAGTGTCAGGGTTCTACCAAAAATAATGCAACCAATAAAGTCACCATATAATGAACGTCTCTTGTGGCTGCTTATGCCTGAAATTATACACAGAAGGGCAATCAAGGTCTTCACAACTAAAGCTGTAAAGTTCCCATATGAAATTATAACCTTTATACTGTTTCTGTGAAGAAAGAAAAAATGCTAAGACATAATAAAGGCTTAAGCTACATAGAAGGGTTTTTGCAATGATAGTTTCACTTTCAACAACATGTTAAGTATATATTGAAATATTACACCTAATTATAATGGCCAGCTCACTAATTTATTTATTTAAATACCGGTAATAATATTTTTACTTTTTCAGGCAATATATATAATATTCATTCAATATTTAAGGCAATATTTATAATATTTATTTTAATATTAATATTTTTACTATTTCAGGCAATATTTATGATACCTACAAAACCACCGCCATCATTTAGAAATCCGGATAAATGGTCACCAGAGTTTATAGATTTTGTCTCCAAATGTCTTGTCAAAAACCCAGAGCAAAGAATTACTGCTCAAGAATTGCTGGAGGTAAGAGAGATTAGATTGTTTACACATAACCTGCTGAATTAATGGATTTTCCCTTATTTATATATTTTTGTTCAGTCCATTCCAAGTTTAAGGGATTTTAATTTCAAAATACAAAAATAGTGCTATCAACAGTATAGAGTTTAGTCAGACTGCACATTGTGTGACTGCATTTATGTAGTTGAATTGCATGAATATGATCAGGCTGCAGGCATGGGCAGACAGCAGGGATGGGCAGAGTTGTCTGGTCCTAATCTGTTGGCAAAAGCTAATCACTAACGGTAACAACAGGTTTTTTTGTTGTTTTTTGTTCTGTTTATTTTCTCAGTTATAGCTTTTAGATAATAGAAACTATGTAAAAAAAAATAACCACAGAGACAGTACCCTATTCAAAACAGTATACCTATTCTGCAAATTTAGCAGTTTTAGAGTTAACAGTAATAGTTTCTAGAAAATCTTAAAAAAATAGTTTTACTTCTTTTATTTATAAATGACAGTTAAACTGATGTTGTTATAATAACTTCTTTTGCCCATGAATATTATGAGTTCATGTGATTTAAACATGACGGTTTTTATTTGAAATGACAGCATGAGTTTGTACGGAATGCCCAGCCTGTAACAGTATTACAGAAGATGATTCTAGAGGCGAAGGAGATACAAGAAGAACAGACATTGAACACCCTGAATGGAGATGAATCTGTAAGTTATATACTGTTAACTTTGTACAGATAGAGTATCATAGGTAGTGATAAATGTGCATTGTGAACAGAGATAAATCTGTAAGTAATATTCTGTTAACTTTGTACAGATAGAGTATCATAGGTAGAGATAAATGTGCATTGTGAACAAATGAATCTGTAAGTTATATACTGTTAACATTGTTCAGATAGAGTATCAATAGGTAGTGATAAATGTGCATTGTGAACAGAGATAAATCTGTAAGTAATATTCTGTTAACTTTGTACAGATAGAGTATCATAGGTAGAGATAAATGTGCATTGTGAACAAATGAATCTGTAAGTTATATACTGTTAACTTTGTACAGATAGAGTATCATAGGTAGTGATAAATGTGCATTGTGAACAGAGATAAATCTGTAAGTTATATACTGTTAACTTTATACAGATAGAGTAGCGATAGGTAGAGATAAATGTGCATTGTGAACAAATGAATCTGTAAGTTATATACTGTTAACTTTGTACAGATAGAGTATCATAGGTAGAGATAAATGTGCATTGTGAACAGAGATGAATCTGTAAGTTATATACTGTTAACTTTGTACAGATAGAGTATCATAGGTAGAGATAAATGTGCATTGTGAACAAATGAATCTGTAAGTTATATACTGTTAACTTTGTACAGATAGAGTATCATAGGTAGTGATAAATGTGCATTGTGAACAAATGAATCTGTAAGTTATATACTGTTAACTTTATACAGATAGAGTATCATAGGTAGAGATAAATGTGCATTGTGAACAAATGAATCTGTAAGTTATATACTGTTAACATTGTACATTGTATCATAGAGAATCATAGGTGGAGAAAAAATGTGCATTGTGAACAAATAAATCTGTAAGTTATATACTGTTAACTTTGTACAGATAGAGTATCATAGGTAGAGATAAATGTGCATTGTGAACAGAGATGAATCTGTAAGTTATATACTGTTAACTTTGTACAGATAGAGTAGCGATAGGTAGAGATAAATGTGCATTGTGAACAAATGAATCTGTAAGTTTTATACTGTTAACTTTGTACAGATAGAGTATCATAGGTAGAGATAAATGTGCATTGTGAACAGAGATGAATCTGTAAGTTATATACTGTTAAGTTTGTACAGATAGAGTATCATAGGTAAAGATAAATGTGCATTGTGAACAAATGAATCTGTAAGTTATATACTGTTAACTTTATACAGATAGAGTATCATAGGTAGAGATAAATGTGCATTGTGAACAAATGAATCTGTAAGTTATATACTGTTAACTTTATACAGATAGAGTATCATAGGTAGAGATAAATGTGCATTGTGAACAAATGAATCTGTAAGTTATATACTGTTAACTTTATACAGATAGAGTAGCGATAGGTAGAGAAATATGTGAATTGTGAGCAGAAATGAATCTGTAAGTTATTATGCTCCCCGAAAAAATTTCGGGGGAGCATATAGTCGCCGCCTTGTCCGTCCGTCCGTCCGTCCGTCTTTCCGTCCGTCCGTCCGTCCGTCCGTCCGTCCGTCCCCTTTTCTTGTCCGGGACATAACTTTGAAACAACAAGAGGTATCAACATGAAACTTTGTAGGTAGATAGATCTCATTGAGTAGAAGTGCAGTGCACAAGAACCGTAACTCTGCCTTGCCTAATTTTTGAATTATCCCCCTTTGTTTATTTTTACACTTTGAACTTTGTCCGGGACATAACTCTAAAAGTATAAGAGGTATCAACATGAAACTTTGTAGGTAGATAAATCTCATTGAGTAGGTGTGCAGTGCACAAGAATCGTAACTCTGCCTTGCCTAATTTTTGAATTACCCCCCTTTGTTTATTTTACACTTTGAAATTTGTCCGGGACATAACTCTAAAAGTATAAGAGGTATCAACATGAAACTTTGTAGGTAGATAGATCTCATTGAGTAGAAGTGCAGTGCACAAGAACCGTAACTCTGCCTTGCCTAATTTTTGAATTATTCCCCTTTGTTTATTTTACACTTTGAACTTTGTCCGGGACATAACTCTAAAAGTATAAGAGGTATCAACATGAAACTTTGTAGTTAGATAGATCTTATTGAGTAGGTGTGCAGTGCACAAGAACCGTAACTCTGCCTTGCCTAATTTTTGAATTATCCCCCTTTGTTTATTTTACACTTTGAACTTTGTCCGGGACATAACTCTAAAAGTATAAGAGGTATCAACATGAAACTTTGTAGGTAGATAGATCTCATTGAGTAGAAGTGCAGTGCACAAGAACCGTAACTCTGCCTTGCCTAATTTTTGAATTATCCCCCTTTGTTTATTTTACACTTTGAACTTTGTCCGGGACATAACTCTAAAAGTATAAGAGGTATCAACATGAAACTTTGTAGGTAGATAAATCTCATTGAGTAGGTGTGCAGTGCACAAGAATCGTAACTCTGCCTTGCCTAATTTTTGAATTACCCCCCTTTGTTTATTTTACACTTTGAAATTTGTCCGGGACATAACTCTAAAAGTATAAGAGGTATCAACATGAAACTTTGTAGGTAGATAGATCTCATTGAGTAGAAGTGCAGTGCACAAGAACCGTAACTCTGCCTTGCCTAATTTTTGAATTATTCCCCTTTGTTTATTTTACACTTTGAAATTTGTCCGGGACATAACTCTAAAAGTATAAGAGGTATCAACATGAAACTTTGTAGTTAGATAGATCTTATTGAGTAGGTGTGCAGTGCACAAGAACCGTAACTCTGCCTTGCCTAATTTTTGAATTATCCCCTTTGTTTATTTTACACTTTGAACTTTGTCCGGGACATAACTCTAAAAGTATAAGAGGTATCGACATGAAACTTTGTAGGTAGATAGATCTCATTGAGTAGGTGTGCAGTGCACAAGAACCGTAACTGCCTTGCCTAATTTTTGAATTATCCCCCTTTGTTTATTTTACACTTTGAAATTTGTCCTGGACATAACTTTAAAAGTATAAGAGGTATCAACATGAAACTTTGTAGGTAGTTAGATCTCATTGAGTAGGTGTGCAGTGCACAAGAACCGTAACTCTGCCTTGTCTAATTTTTAAATTATCCCCCTTTGTTTATTTTACACTTTGAACTTTGTCCGGGACATAACTCTAAAAGTATAAGAGGTATCAACATGAAACTTTGTAGGTAGATAGATCTCATTGAGTAGGTGTGCAGTGAACAAGAACCTTAACTCTGCCTTGCCTAATTTTTGAATTATCCTCCTTTGTTTATTTTTACACTTTGAACTTTGTCCGGGACATAACTCTTAATGTATAAGAGATATCAACATGAAACTTTGTAGGTAGATAGATCTCATTGAGTAAGTTTGCAGTGCACAAGAACTGTTACACTGTCTTGCCTACTTTTGGAGTTATTGCCCTTTGTTCATTTTGACACTTTGAACTTTGTCTGGGACATTACTCTAAAATTATAAGAGATATCAACATGAAACTTTGTAGATAGATAGGTCTCATTGGGTGGAAGTGCAGTGCTTATGAATCATTACTCTGCCTTGCCTTATTTTGAAGTAATTGCCCTTTGTTTATTTTTACTTTTTGACTTTTGTCCTGGACATTACTTTAAAACTATTAGAGATATCAACATGAAACTTTGTAGGTAGCTAGGTATAATTGGATAGAACTGCAACGCTTAAAAAACCTAAACAAAGCCTGGTCTAATTTTGGAGTTATTGCCCATTGTTCATTTTTTTTATACTTTCCTGTGTCCAGAACCTTCTCGGGGAGCATCACCCGGTTCAACCGGTTCTTGTATACTGTTAACTTTGTACAGATATCAGAATATCATTGTACAGAGTATTGATAGGTAGGAAAACATGTGAATTCTGAACAGAAATAAATCTGTAAGTAATGCATTTAAAATAACATACGCAGTGAGTATCACAGGGTAAAAAAAACACCCAGTGAAGTCTTGATAGGATTTGAACCTTGTTTAATGGGTACTCCATTTAGCATCTCTAACTACTGAATTACTCAGTTGCTTTCACATTCTCTCTCCCTAACAGCGATCAACTTCATACGATTTCATTCGCCCAGTCACTCCCTTGCTATATTGAAATTCATCTTAATGACTTTTACAGAGAACAATGTGAATTTGATTTTGAATTATATAACATAATATAGTTCCATCTTGGCACAGATTTGAAAATAGGAAGTTTGACCGTATTACAAGTTGAGAAAACTATTATCAATGTGTAATATATTTGTTTATATATTTGGTATGTTTTTACACCTCATATGTTAAAATTGTAAGTTATGTATTCATGTGTTTAACCTATATACTTCATGTGTTTAACCTATATATTTCATGTGTTTAACCTATATATTTCATGTGTTAGACCTATATATATTCATGTGTTTATATATATATAGGGTGAAGATGATCTGGAGACAGGAGGAACTATGGTGAGAAATGATGAGGGAACTATGAAAGGATCTCAGTCAGGTAGGGATTCTCATGCTTGTATGTTAAGATCATTTTTATATAATCATTGTAAGAAACAATAAATAAAAGATATAAAAAAAATACAATAATGAAAACAAGTTTATGTATATGTTATCATACAGGGACATTACAGTCTGAGAGTGGTACAGTTATATGTAACAGTGAGGCATCCACGATGGTAGATTCTGACCTTGGTACGATGGTGATAAACGAGTCAGAAGAAGAAGATGACGGTACTATGAAACGTAAGCTAATCGTAATGTTATATTATGCGTTTATTGTCCTCCCTTGTAACCGTCAAAACTGCTTACAGTAAAGAGTGTCTCCATTAGAGCCAGACCATGTTAGTCTGCCGGCTTAGCTGAACAGGGAAAACATCCAAAGTTTGCTGGTTTGATCCTCAAAAGAGGCGTAATTTCTCTGTGGTAGTTGATCATGGGTATTTAACCCTTTCACTGCCATAGGGACGGCATATGGTGTATTTGCCATATGGACGGCTTTTGCCGTTTCTATAATAATAACAATAATTATAATAATTATAATAATAATAATGATAATAAATATATAGATAATTATACCATCGACAATAATTATTATATACTAGCAGATTTGGAAACATATATAATTATGATAATACTAATAATAAATAATAATAATTATATTAATTAATAATATAGTAATTTCTTAGAAAACCTTCTGGCAAATAGGTGATCAATAAATAAATAACCCTCTGGCAGCGAAAGGGAAATCTAATGGTCATTTAAGGTCGTTGACTTCAAATCACTTGCCCCTCAACGTTGTGGGTTCGAATCCCGACGGGGACTTTGGATTCTTTCATGTGAGGAAGCTATCCAGCTAGCTTACGGAACGTCGGTGGTTCTACTCAGCAACGTCGCGATATGACCTATACTGTGTCGATGTGACGTAAAACCCAAAACAAACAAAATAATGGTTATTTTTTCTGGCACATCTGATTATGAAATCAAGTGGGATTGCAGTGTAATTGTTAGTTATGCACTATAGCCAGTTAAGTGGATAAATTGCCTAGCTTTGACAAACCCTCTGTTAAATCAGAGTAAAAAAACAACAGAAATACATACAATTATTGCGGTCGGGCGTGGCTCTATACCACCTGATTAGGATATTTTGATATTGAAATAAGGCATGCAACATTCAAAAGTTCAATATTCATGGCAGAACAAATCTATTACATAAATGTAGCAGACAAAATTTTGATGATGAATTTTGTTCATCAATTTTTCATATAGTGATTTAAATATGTTAATTTTGTTGATCAGTGTGTAATACAGGTAAAGCTTCAATATCAAGTGGGATGTCCAGTCTCTCCAGTGTGTCCAGTTTTGTCAGTAAGAAAATAAACAAATGTAAATTTACCCCTCGCTCACTCTATATGCTGATGTACTTATATCCTTTGACTCTTTGAAATTTCTCATCGAGGGCCTTTTCTCATGATATTATAGAGAGGTCGGTTTGCCTTTGACTGGATAATTATATGTATATGAAAATGTGTAAAACAAAATTTCAGTAGAGTTTGGATAAATACTCTGCCAATTAGACTGTTACAGATATAAGTAAAATATGAAAATCTTATATATATATAAATATTTCATTTAAAACATGAATATGTTCAGATGGAACATAAGAGAAACATAACTATTTTTCATTTGTAAGATAGAGAGAAAAAAGTGTTTTAAATATGTTAAAAAAGCTTTTTTTTATAACTTGGTGATATAAGACAAAGGGCCCTTACTATTATATAATGATATGTTATGAATAAATAGAACCATTCTACTCGATGAAATTTATTCTTATGTTTTCATTTTTTTTTCGATAATTTTCTTAGCATGGTTTTTGTCTGATATAACACATCAAGTTTTAACAAATTATTCCATTTCTTTTTCTAACTTGACATTACATTTTAAATTTTCATTAAACATTACACCTGAACTTTGAACAAAATTTTCATCTTTTCTGCTTTACAGATCAATTTTTCTACTTTGGTCGTTATGTACTCTTCTGTTACAGCATGAGAAATAAAGTATTATAAGAACTACTTTACCATCATACTCTAACTTTACTCAGAAGTACTATGAGATATGCAACTTGATTAAAATGTCTTTGATCTCTTATCTTGAGATTATTGTTTTGAATGTTTGACTGTAAAATGAAAATGTTATTTTACCTATTACTAAAATTGTTGGTTAAAGTATTAAATTCCAATTATATTTGTGTGTTTCGGTTCACAATATCGATTTGTTACTTTGTATCGCTGTTAAAGCTGCTAAAAATGTTTTCCAGTCACATTGTAATTTTTTAGGAGTAAATGTCTGCCTCAACTTAGAGGATTGTTTAGTGCCACTGGAAATATGACCAAGTTACCTCAAATAACAATAGTACTAGTTTGCTAAAGAGTGTTTTAAACAACCTTTAAGCAGTCATCATATTAATATTACTATAACAAATATGTTTTGACCAAAATTGCATTTGGTTTATATATAGTTACTTGAAACAGGTTCATTTTAATGGTAAACTATTTAGACAGGAAAGAAAAAAAATGACGATATGTGTCAAAATCAACAAGTGTTGCACCATAATAATTAAGCTCATATAAATATTGATGATACAGCTAAAAGAGCTTATATTACCAATCACAAATAATTTTGTTCCAAGTTATATGACCTTGATATTGGTTATATAACTGTATAAACAGCATATTTTAATTTACTTGTATAAGGAGCTGTATAACCATTAAAAAAAGCTTATCACCAAGCCTTATTTCAGCATAATCAATTCTCTAATTAGAAGAAATATTTATCTATAAATTTACAGGAGCTGTATATATAGATAATATAAATGTTTATATAATTGTCCAATGAAAAAAGATGTTACATACATGCAGTATATTATAAAACAGTTTGGTTTATTTTATTGTATAGGACATAGTACAGCTACAGGGGGTAAGGAGAAATATCGTCCGTCCTATCTCGATCATTTTGAGAAGAAAGAGCAGGAATCTCAAGTACAGCGTTCACAACCTCCAGCCCCTGCCCCACAACCAGTGCCACAAAAACAAGTTACCCCACCCCATCACTTCCAGAGGTCACTTATAGATGGAGACTTCGAATTTGTAAGTAAAATTTAGTCTTCGTGGTTCCACACTGTTGTTTCTAATGTTCATCTTGGTTTTTTCCATGGGCTAGTCTGCACTTTAGTTCCAGTTTGTTCAAGCTGTAAAATGTTTTAGCATTTTATGTCAAAGTCCCTTTACAGTGGACATTTGCTAGACAAGTCCATTTTATATATTGTGCATTAAAGAACAAGTGAATGGACAGTGGTTTGTTGACCAACTTTTATTCAAGAGTTAAATTTACAATACATGTATTATTGAAAACCAGGAATTTAAAAGATGACATAACAAATTACATAGCATATCATTTTAAGTAATATAACAAAAGTAACATATCTTTTTACTGAGTAATAGAGACTTTATTTGTAATATGTGGTCAAGTGGTAAAGGTTGGTGATTATGGATCCTGAATCTTTGATGTGTGGAAGCTTTCTAGCTAGCTCCTTAAATGTTGATGGTTGTACTTGTGTACTTACTCATGCAGGAAATAATTCTTGAGGGGAAATTGAGGTCTTTCTCCACGAGTAAAACAGGAAACCCTAACAAGGATCATAAAAGTGTTGGTGTGATTTTAAACCCAGTAATAACAAAAAATATTGTATGAACTCATTTTGATAATATTTGAGCAAATTATTTTGATATGATTATATTTTTAGTTACGCAACTTGGCATATGAAGACCTGGAGAGACGGCTCGCTGACCTTGACCCAGAAATGGAGCGTGAGATAGATGAGCTGAGAGCGAGATTTCAAGCTAAACGACAACCTATCCTGGAGGCGATAGACGCTAAAAAGAAACGACAACAAAACTTTTAGCAGGATTAGAATTGTCTCGTCATGTGTAAATGTTACAATAATGTTTTAAAGTGGCACACTTCCGAAATTAACGAACAAATTTTTTTTAAATCACAAAGTTAGAAAGAAAAAAAAATTGAAAAACATTACAATCAAATTTGCCATCTGCATATTTTCAGTGTCTATTCTAGGAGGGGGGATTTCGGAGATTCACTCATATTTTTTGAGAATTCCAGCCTATATTTTCAGAGGTAGGGGGAAATTTTACATAGAGAAAGAAGAAAAAAAAGGTCAACAAATCTAATAAATTCTCACTTTTCGATAAAAATCCTCCCTTTTTTTCGAATCCTAGAATAGACACTGTTCTTTAATGCAAAATGTGTTTAAATTATTTATATTTTCATCATTATGTTTTTGAACCCTTTTACTAATAAAGTTAGGGTGATTTCTGTATATTTTGGCAAGTTACAAGTAATTTCTGTGTATAGTTATTGTTTATGGCTAGACTAAATCATTTTTAATATATATAAATACACTTGACTAAATTTATACTAAACAGAAGAATGCTTTTATTTCAAAATTGTCATGAAAAAATTGGTACAAAAATGGAGGCAGGCTGCTTTAATTTTTCATGTGTTCATATCGTTTATAAGGAAACTATTCATCTGTAATATTTGAGTCATTTCATAATGATAGAACAATAGTGAGGAAAGTTCTGTGTGCAAACATAACCAACCTTTTTTTTTTATATATATGCTCTTATTTAACCCTTGACCTGATGAAAAATAAAGTTATATGAATTTGCCGAGATTAGAGTTTAAGACAGTCCGTTTAAAGTTGAAGGGCAATAAATATCAAAATACACAAAATTGGGCTACAAATAGTATAGAGTCTGGTCAGAGTGCACGGAAGTACATGCTTGCCTGGCTCTATACTGGTGACAAAAGTTTCTCACTTTCAGATCTCACGGGGGATGATAGGATAAAAGGGGGGCAGTTTATCTG